>NC_091747.1:69424029-69614029 GCF_043380555.1 Nothobranchius furzeri
ATTGTTCTGAGTGAAATCCAAAGTCTGCTCTTTCCAAGTGTCGGCACCTCACAGTGGAAGAAAACACTTGACAGTAGGAGGCTTAGAAGTTCTGGTCAGAAACAAACACGCTGATTGTGATGGAAGTTTTTATTGATCCTAAAGTAGAAATATGTTTTTATCTAAATGAAGTTCATGTTCTTGTTCCTTTTCCCCACATCATGTAGCCGGTATCACTCGTGGTGTAAATATAAAGGTATGGTGGTCTGTAACATCATGTGTCTGTGTTTCCTACAGATGTTCAACAGCTGGTGCTGGTTAAAGAAGAAGATCCTGAAGAACAGAGTGCTGGTGTGGACCAGCAGGACCCAGAACACCTCCACATAAAGGAGGAACAGGAGGAGCTCTGGACCAGTCTGGAGGGAGAGCATCTCTGTTTGAAGGAGGAGACTGAAGCTGTCGGGTCTCCTGTTACTGCTGTTTCTATAAAGAGTGAGGATGATGAAGAGAAACCTCTGGTCTCACAGCTTCATCAGCAGCAAATAGAAGACAGAGATGTTCCAACCAGCAGCTCAGCTGACCAGATGGCAGCAGAAACTGGTGGAGGAGCAGGAACTAGCAGGAACCCAGATCTGAACCCTCATGAACAAACATCTGATTCTTCAGAGACTGAAGTTAGTGGAGATGAAGATGATGATGATGTGAATCTGGACTCTGAGCTGTCAGACTCTGGGTCTGAAACTGGAGATGAAGATGATGACTGGAATGAGAGCAGGTCTTCTGAGTCAGATGGTAAGTCTGTCAACAAGTTCTTCACAAGTGGTCTCTCCAGAGACACGTGAGGGAGACGAGTCATCCAGCAGTCAGGTCTTCAGGCTGTTTGGTTCATAAGAAATGTGTTAGAGTGAAGCAACATGTAGACTCGTGCAGGAAAGTCCAGAAGAAACCTAAATCATTTAGTCATGATGACTGGAGAAAGGTTTACTACAAATGTAAACAAACAAATCACATGAGAGTCCACACATAGCAGCTGCTGTTGCCTCATCCCACCCATACTCTGCTTCTGGCCGCTAACAAGATGGCGCCTGTGTTTGGAATAGCCACAGGTCCGTTTCCACATTCCCGCCTGGCCACGGGGCAGCGCCGTGTCTCCGTCCATGTTTCCTCGGGTCTGTTTATCCTGGTTCTTCAGTGGTTTCCCTTCCTGTTCCCTCCATGAGTGGACTTGACACACCGTGGATCTGACCTGCTAACTCCAGCTGTTTCTGCTTCTGGCAGGATCCTGGTGTAGGTACCCAGGGAGTCCAGATGCTGCAGGATGAAGTGTAGAGCCATGCTGATGGTGTAACGTGATGGAAGTGGTTACTTTTACTGAATGATCAATAAGATGTGATATTCCATCTAATTATAAATGATCAATCTTATTGGTCTTTGAATGTTTGATTTAATACGACCTTAGGAACACACACTTCTTATTAATTCAGACAGATTCAAGAATGTAGTTTATAAAAATTAGTTTAATTGTATATTTCTAAACTAATGATTACATGACTGTTAGGGATTTTATCAATAACTAGGGATGCACCGATGGAGCGGCATTTGATCCCAATCGGCCGATAGAGCCCCTATCGGTTTTGATCGGAGTTTTCAAAATGGATCAAAGCAGACCGATCAGCCCATTTTAGATTAGGTTACATTTCCTTTATTCCCAGATTATGTAGTTTGTAGCACTCATTATAATGTTGTAGAAAATCTCTGGCCAATCCACGTGATCGGTATCGGTGATCAGCATTCTTTGATATCGGTATCGGTGATCAGCAAAAAACCTGATCGGTGCATCCCTATCAATAACCCAATACCTGCAGCTGGAGAGAGAGGAGAGACAATCAGCAGACAAGTCACCAAACTGCAATCAGGCAGAAACTCAAGGCAACTGACCCTGTGTGTGTGTGTGTGTGTGTGTGTGTGTGTGTGTGTGTGTGTGTGTGTGTGTGTGTGTGTGTGTGTGTGTGTGTGTGTGTGTGTGTGTGTGTGCGTGCGCGTGTGCGTGCGCGCGTGTGTGTGTGTGTGTGCGTGCGTGTGTGGATGCTTTCAGGCATAGAATAATACATTCAGTTAATAATAAACATAACATTTCCATAACATAATCCCTCCTGTTTATCCGAACAGGATAACCAAACAAAAAGAAAACAACAACACAAAGAACAAATAAAGTTAAATAATAAAGTAAAGAACAAATAAAATAATAAAACACGATAAGGCAAACACAACTGACAATAACATCAAACCGCAGTTTACAGATACAAGTGAGATAATGGAAATCAGTTAAATCGACGCCATCATAAACTAAAGCCGGGCGTACACCGTGCGACTTTTTCACTTTTTTGAGCCGATTTTCCAGTCGTTCGAGAATCCACGAGATCGGGGCGAGTTTTGCGTCAAGCGGTCGTGTAGTGTACAGGGGGTTACGAGAGGCGATTAACACCACGTGACCAGCTGCCGACCAGCAGTCGGGAGGTCGCACGGACTTCTGGTGTGTTTAATATTTCGCTCGTCCCTCGTGAGGGTATCGCATTGTTGAAGTGGCGCTGTGAGCAGCTGCGACCCAAAAAGTATCAGAACCGCTCACGGCGCATGCGCAATCCTGCATCAACACTGCTCGCCCGCTATTTCCCTAATAACACACGTTGTTCGTTTTTATTTCTACACATTTTTTTACTCACAAAGATTGTCAAGAAAGCGTGTTTGTCGTGTTCGTGTCAAATTAAACTGATCACTAAACACAGATTTACTTTCTTTATTTCGTTTTCCTCATCCAACCCCCATAAACCCCCGTGTGTCCTCCTGCAGCTCTCCCGAAGGACAACAGGCAAAACAAGACAAAAAAGTCTGACGTGTTGAGTAAAAACTGCTATTTTTAGCATATTTTTAGGGCCGACGTGTTGCTACCAGACGTACAGTGTGAGCAGTCAGGTCGCATCCGAGAACTGGGTCGTACAGTGTGAGCGCATGACTCGTGAGATCTGCTCTGCGAGGAAGTCGTACAGTTTGAGCTGAAGCTGAACGCTGCGAGTGAAAAAGTCGCACAGTGTACGCCCGGCTTAAAATGCAGCTGAGAACCTTTCTCATTAGTCTCCGATTATGAAGTGGAGATTGTGTGCAGCTGTGCGTACTCCATGTTTGATAGGTCACAAATCTACTTCGCATAAGTACATTTGTTTTGCTGAGCTAAAGTACGGTTTTAGTAAGGATTCTACGCAATGTTTGATAAATGAGACCCGAGGTTTGCCTCAGCTTCTGCCATAGTTAGAGCTGCATGAATTGATACTACCTGTTCCTCATTCACAGAAACAGTCGTGTGCGACCTGTAGCTTTAAATTCATCTGATGTTTCAATAAACTCTACTGATGTTTTCTGTATATTATATGGTTTTGCTAATCCTTCCCAATCTCTTTACAGGAACTGCTATACATTGTAGAATTGTTGCATCACAGTAAATTCATTTCAAGACGTGTGAAATAGCTCTTCTTTAAGCCGGGCGTACACTGTGCGACTTTTTCACTCACAGCGTTCAGCTTCAGCTCAAACTGTACGACTTCCTCGCAGAGCAGATCTCACGAGTCATGTGCTCACACTGTACGACCCAGTTCTCGCATGTGACCTGACTGCTCACACTGTACGTCTGGTAGCAACACGTCGGCCCTAAAAATATGCTAAAAATAGCAGTTTTTACTCAACACGTCAGACTTTTTTGTCTTGTCTTGCCTGTTCACCTTCGGGAGTGCTGCAGGAGGACACACAGGGATTTATGGGGGTTGGATGAGGAAAACGAAATAAAGAAAGTAAATCTGTGTTTTGTGATCAGTTTAATTTGACATGAACACAACAAACACGCTTTCTTGACAATCTTTGTGAGTAAAAAAAACGTGTAGAAACAAAAACGAACAGCGTGTGTTATTTGGGAAATAGCGGGCGAGCGGCGTTGATGCAGGATTGCGCATGCGCCGTGAGCGTTTCTGATACTTTTTGTGTCGCAGCTGCTCGCAGCGCCGCTTCAACAGTGCGATACCCTCACGAGGGACGAGCGAAATATTAAACACGCCAGAAGTCCGTGAGACCTCACGACTGCTGATCGGCAGCTGGTCACGTGGTGTTAATCGCCTCTCGTAACCCCCTGTACACTACACGACCGCTCGGCGCAAAACTCGCCCCGATGTCGTGGATTCTCGCACGAGTGGAAAATCGGCTCAAAAAAGTGAAAAAGTCGCACAGTGTACGCCCGGCTTTAGTCACATCCCGCCCTCACCACGCCCACTTACTGCCGTAAATAGTCAATGCAAAGTGCCTTGTGGATCTCATGCATATACATAAGCCGGCTGTTGCAGCACTCCACCAATGACATGGCGACTGTAGATCAAGGCAGATCAAGGAAGCGCTATTTCACAAGCAGAAGTTGAGGTACCTGTGGGTGAGGTGGAGAAATGAAAGGAAGTGCTTTTGCAAAACAAATAAGAGAAAATCCACGGAGTGGCACAGCGTTGCTGAAGCCGTCAATGCTGTGAGTTCTTCAGAGAGATCTGTGGCGTATATAAAAAAAATGGTCCAATCGGGATTCAATCCCCAGACTCCCGGGTAAAAGTCACATGTGCTAACCAGTCAGCCAAACGGAAATCTCTCTTAGCCAAGTAGCCAGGGCACATGATCAATCGGCTCACAGTGACAGGACACACACTGTCACAGACGCATGACATTTTGTCTCAATCTGTCCCCCTGCTGATATTCTGCATTCTGTATTATGCGCTTCAGGCTGTGTGTGTGTGTGTATGTGCGCGCAAACGTGTGTGTGAGTGTGCGCGCATGTGTGTGTACGCGTGCATGTGGGGGGTCTTGTTCTGAGTGAAAACAAAGCAGTACAAGTGATAATGCTGCAGAATTTCATAATTGTATCTTCTCAGCAGCAGCACTGCAGGTGCTCTCCATGTCCAACATGTGTGTAAGCCAGGTCCTTAGTCAACTTAAAGTTACGCACATTTTTCTGCTAAGTTTTCTTTCATAGATCCCAAAGTTTGCGTGGAAAGTTGCTTACGCAGTTTTCCGACCCCGTTTTGTGGGTAAGCAAGCTCGACAAATGAGGCCCCAGGTGTTTTTCAACAAAGGGCTTGTCCGTGGACTGAGAATCCCGGTTGAAGAATAGGCTGGAAAGGTTCGAGTTCTCATCCGTTGATCAGGATGGTTTCAGTCTTAAGTTGATGAGTTTCTTGAAGTCCAAGTCTGGAATGCAAGAATGGAGTTTGGGACGTGAAAGCGCACAGTTCAACTTCTCAATAGGGAGACGTCTGGGTCCATCCATGGCGTGTTGAGGTGGTTGTCCACCTGTCAGGGAGCTGATCCTGTCCCCAAAAAGTCCTTCTGATCCGTTGACCATGAAACCAGGTTGGAGATTGGGTGCAGGTGATTGAAGTAGTTCTCCTTTTCCAGCGTCTCTTCTTCGCTGTGTCCTGTCGTAGTTGCGTCCAGGGGGTCTTCAGCCGAGGTGGGTACAGGTTACGTTGTCATGTAATAATAATAATGTTAATGATAATTAGGGCTGCAGCTATCGAATATTTTTGTAATCGAGTACTCTAATAAATTACTCTTTTGCGTTTTTAAGCCATTGTATCAAATAGCATGTTATAAAATATGAAAGACCTGTTGAAATGAGAAAGCAGTTGCCAGTTATTCAAGTTTTATTCAAAATTAGTTTTCAAAACTTCGGCACTTCAACTTTACCTCACAGTAAACAAATGCGAGCGGCTGCGGCCCAAACAGCACCAGAACCGCTCACGGCGCAAACATGGCTCGCCAGCTATTTCCCTATTAACACACGTTAGTTTTAATTTCTACACTTTTTTGTCTCACTAACAAGGATTGTCGAAAGCGTGTTTGCCGTGGTTTTGTCAAATTATACTGATCACACAACATTTATTTACTTTCTTTCATTTTCCTCCCCCACTCATAAATACCCGTGTCCTCCTGCAGCAATCCTGAGGGACAACGGACATCAATAACAACACAGTAAAAAGTCTGACGTGTTGCTACCAGACATACGGTGTGAGCTGAAACTGAGTGCTACAAACGAAAAAGTCGCACAGTGTCCGCAGAATATATAGAAATACAGGCTAAAATGCATTATCTTGTAGAGGCTCTGAGTCCGCTTGCAGAAGTGACATTTACATGTGGATGTTTCCTGGTCAGGTTGCAGCATGGAGGATGTGGTGTTGTGGTAGGCTACATCCGTTTTACAGTATTTACACTGGACTACGTTTTCCGCCTTACGACGTGAAAAATGGTCTCACACCTTTGACATTTTCTGTCTTTTTCACACTCCACCGGGGTCCACATTGTCCGCCATGGCTTAAAAGAAAGTTAAGTTGCGTTCACTACTCGCGTGTGCATTCAGTGCAGTGTGTATGTGCGTCACTTATTTCGGTCCGGGTGAAACATGACCCCGGGCGATTGCAAAGCCATGAATTAATTAAACAAGAATTAAACGAAGCTTCGAGGCAGAGAATTTGACTCGAGGATTTTTTGTACTCGAATTATTCGAGGTACTCGAGGAATCTTTTCAGCCCTAATGTGGACTAATGATAATAAATCATAAATAAATTTTGGGGTTGATGTATTTACGCATATCCTTAGCCAGCAGTTTCAGGTAGGATTTAATGACGCCCGCTCTGGCCCCAGGTAAACATTTGACTATGGTTGCTGGAGTCTCTAATGCCACATTTCTGACTATGGAGCTGCCAATTACCAGAGTTGGGTTGTCAATGGGTGCGTCGCTGAGTGGCCCCAGCAGGGTCTAAAAAAATTTGGTCACAATCTATTTTTATCTGTCAATGTTTACTGCAGTTACGTTAATCACTTCAGACAAAAAGTTGGGTTGGGCATCATTTGAATTTGAACGATTCCCCTGTTTCAATTCCCGTTCCTAACAATTCCTGATTCTTTCAAGGTCAAAAACATTACATTTTTCAAATGAGCCAACTAACCACAGGTCCTACTTGGACTTTAATTCTACAGTATGAACAATAACATCACCTTTATGTAGACTAAAACATTTTCAAAAGAGAAAATTAAGAAAGACCATTTGTGTGTGTTTATTTCTGATCTTAACTCACAGCCTTCTACTCACAACCAATGTGAAGAAGCCTCTAGGATGAGAAGTAGAACGTCTTCAAGATAACTAGAAATTTCCAGCAGTTTTTTATAGTAAAGCTCAGGATGATCATGTCCAGGATGACAGTGAATCTTCACCTAATGCAGGAAATGTGAGCAGAACTGGAAGAAATCTAGGTCACAGCCCTCATTTGAAGACATGAGGTCTGCATGGTGTTCCTATCAAATGGCTGTATAAAAAGCAAAATCCACTTTTTTTTATCTGATATTATTAGCTCTAATGAGCATAACCTAAGAGTACTATTTTCTACCGTGGATGAGATTTTAAATCCTTCGTGTGCAGGTGGACTTAAAGCCTCTTCGACTACTGCTGAGAGGTTTCTGACATAATTTATAGGCAAAGCTGAAACTATTCAAGCTCAAATTCCCCAGCAATTTAGTTTTATTGATGAAGATATCTGTTTTGATTCAACTACTTAGAATTCTTTTGACTCTGTATCTCCAGATATGTTGGATGAAATTGTTGGAAGGATGAAACCATCCAGCTCTGCACTTGACATCATTCCATCCTCTATTGTTAAGAACGTTTGGCCAGCTATTTCAAATAAGGTTCATAATGTAGTCAACTCTAGTCTGCAGTGTGGGGAAGTTCCAAAGAGTCTGAAAAGATCTGTAATCAAACCCCTTCTTAAGAAACCCGGTCTTGATGTCTCGATATCATCGACCTATTTCTACGCTGCTATTTCTTTCTAAGGTTCTCGAGAAAGTCGTTTTAAAGCGATGGGTTGTAATTTTCTCCAGATTAATGAGTCTAAAACTGAGTTGATTATGTTTGCACCAAGTGGTGCTCCTGTAGTTACTCAGTCTCATATGGTGCAAAGGATGTTGTGTCTAATTTGGGTGTTAAGACTGATTCTTAGCTGAAATTTGATGTTCAAGTCAATAATGTGGTTCAAGTACGCTTTTTTCACCTAAAGAATCTTTATATGTCCTTTTTGATGAGGAATCGTTTTGAGAAGCTTATTAATGCATTTAATGCATTTTGTTTAGACTACTGCAATAGTCTTTACTTGGGTGTTGATCATGGATGTATTGCTAGGCTGCAGCTAGTTCAAAATGCTGCGGCCTGTCTTTTGACTGGCACTTGTGGACATGATCATATCACACCAGTTGTTGCTTCTCTGCATTGGATCCCAGTTCAGTTCTGTGTTCAATTTAAGATTTTGGTTCTGGCCTACAAATGTTTAAATGACCTTGCTCTTAGCTCTTTATCAGGAATTCTAGTGCCAAATGTCCCATCTTGTGGATTAAAGTCAGCTGACCTAGTGAGCAGAACTAACTGTCATCACAAGATGCTGATCTAGCAGCATGATGCTCATTATTATTTTATGGGTTACAGACGAGTGTTGATGCTCTGTGTTTTTATTTCTGCAGCGAGCCTTACAATCTCACCTCAGTCCACCCACAGTTTCTTCTTATAACACGTATTACATTTGCTGTTTTGACGCATTTTAATGAGCTTCCTCCGCGCCGTGATTTTGTTGTAGGATACAAACTTTACAGCACTCTCACGGAGTAAAGGTTCGGCAGATATGTTTATTTACATTTTTGCCGCTGCGCGCTTTCAGTGTTAGGGAAAGGAAGGGAGGGGCCGACTCGATGCTGCTGTCAGGGTATCTCTAGGCTCCACAGTAGCAGCGACGGACGGCTGGTTTTACCGGCTCTGAGAGGCGTTAATTAGAATTTGCAGATAGCGTTTTTTTTCCTTCTACCAATCACATAGTGATGTCTGGACTTAAAAGCAACTCATTAGATTCATAGTTATTTGTAAAAGCAATGCATTACTATAAATAGTAATGTGTTTACCAACATTGGTTATTTATATTACTGATTGCAAAAACACCCCTAGGTATTTTGTCTTCTCTTTTTACTAAATATTTTTATTTGATATATTTCTGCTTGGTTTACTGCAGATTCAAGGAATAGAGGGGAGATGGATGAGAAACCTCTGCTCTTACATTTCCACAACCATCAAATGAAAGACGGAGGTGTCCCAACCAGCAGCTTGGCTGGGCTGATGACAGCAAAAGTTGGTGGAGGAGCAGAAACTAGCAAGAACCTAGATCTGGACCCTAATGAAAATACATCAGATTCTTCAGAGATTGAAGTTGGTGGAGAAGATGAAGATGATTTGAATCTAGACTCTGAGCGTTCATACTCTGGACCTGAAACTGGAAACAGAGACCATGGCTGTAATGAGAACAAGTCTTCGGAGTCAGATATTAAGACAGTCAACAAATCATTTAGCTGCCCTGTGTGTGGTATACAGTTCCTCCACAAGTGGTCTCTTCAGAAACATGTGAGAGTGACAAGTCATTCAGCAGTAAAGTCTTCAGAGTGTTCGGTTACTACAAAATGTGTGAAAGAGAAGCAACATGGAGGCTCATGCAGAAAAGTCCAGAAACAACCGAAATCATTTAGTTGTGATGCCTGTGGGAAAAGATTTAGCCAAAAGCCCAGTTTAACCCATCATATGAAAGGCCACACCGGGCAGAAGCCTATTGCGTGTGACCTCTGTGGACAAAGATTTGGCCATAAAAAAGTTTAAACACACACATAAGAGTCCACACAGGAGATAAGCCTTTTGCCTGTGAGCTCTGTGGATACAGATGTACCCAAAAGGCAAATTTAAACAATCACATGAAAGTCCACACAGGAGAGAAGCCTTTTGCTTGTGAGCTCTGTGGTCAAAGATTTAGCCACAAAAATAGTTTAAACGTCCACATGAGAGTCCACACAGGAGAGAAACCTTTTGCCTGTGAGCTCTGTGGTCAAAGATTTAACCGTAAAGATCATTTAAACGGCCACATGAAAGTCCACACAGGAGAGAAACCTTTTGCCTGTGAGCTCTGTGGAAAAAGATTTAGCCATAAAAATAATTTAAACAAACACATGAGAGTCCACACAGGAGACAAACCTTTTGCCTGTGAGCTCTGTGGATACAGATGTACCCAAAAGGCAAATTTAAACGATCACATGAAAGTCCACACAGGAGAGAAACCTTTTGCCTGTGAGCTCTGTGGACAAAGATTTAGCCATAAAAATAATTTAAACGATCACATGAAAGTCCACACAGGAGAGAAGCCTTTTGCTTGTGAGCTTTGTGGTCAAAGATTTAGCCATAAAAATAGTTTAAATGTCCATATGAAAGTCCACACAGGGGAGAAACCTTTTGCCTGTGAGCTCTGTGGTCAAAGATTTAGGCGTAAAGATCATTTAAACGACCACATGAAAGTCCACACAGGAGAGAAACCTTTTGCCTGTGAGCTCTGTGGACAAAGATGCAGCCATAAAAATAATTTAAACAAACACATGAGAGTCCACACAGGAGAGAAACCTTTTGCCTGTGAGCTCTGTGGACAAAGATTTAGCCGAAAACATAGTTTAAACGACCACATGAGAGTCCATACAAGAGAGAAACCTTTTGCCTGTGAGCTCTGTGGATACAGATGTACCCAAAAGGCAAATTTAAATGATCACATGAAAGTCCACACAGGAGAGAAGCCTTTTGCCTGTGAGCTCTGTGGTCAAAGATTTAGCCATAAAAATAATTTAAACAAACACATGAGAGTCCACACAGGAGAGAAACCTTTTGCCTGTGAGCTCTGTGGTCAAAGATTTAGCCGTAAAGATCATTTAAACGACCACATGAAAATCCACACAGGAGAGAAGCCTTTTGCCTGTGAGCTCTATAGATAAAGATTTAGCCCAAAAATAGTTTAAACACACACTTGAAAGTCCACACAGAAGAGAAACCTTTTGCCTGTAAGCTCTGTGGACAAAGATTTAGCCGAAAGACACATTTAAAGAGACATACGAGCATCCACACAAGACTCGAGGGATTTATTTAACTGTACTTCCAAAATTACTATTTAGTTTTTTTACAACCTTAATATTAGTCTTGTACCTCTGCTCTACTGTCGTTGATCAAGTCCGTACTCGGCCCTTGAGCCACCTCTTCTTTTGATTTTCTTTTTCAAATCTCCTTTGTTTTTTAAACTCAGATCTTAACCAAACATTTGAGATGTTCATTCATGAATTCTGAATACAAAAAAACATTACTTAAAGATCAAGAAAAAACTGTTATACCCTCCTGTATTTAAGAAACAGACAAGACAACGAGCCCATGATGGTTGTAGTACATAACCCACTGTCGGCAACAAGATGGTGCCTGTGCTTGCCTTAGCCGCAGTCACTGGCCACTTTTTCAAACTTTTCTCCACTAACCTCCTCTTTTCCACCTTGCTCCTGTCTGCGATCCTCTTCAGTAGTGTCCCTGCTACTGTAGGAGCTAAAAGCAGTGTTTTGTGTACTGCATGTTGACATGTTGCTTATCAATGCCAGCCGGTTATCAGGCAGCCCAGCTGCTGAGTACATGCTCCAAAAACATGTTGATCTGCCCAGCTTATGTAAGTTTCAACTACTTTTGACCATATTAGGATGTGGAAGTAGCACCCCATCATTTCTCAGAATCAAAAGGGAGGTGGGGGTTGAATAGTATAACTGATGCTGCGTGGTGTAGGGGAGTGGGCTTTTGCAGAAGGATCTCCAGCCGAGGTGGTTAGATCGAAGCTGGACGCTGTCCCCTGTGAAGTGTTGGTGATGTATGGATGAGTTGTGTAAATAAATGCCCCCCGCTGAGTTTGGACAAAACCTGTCTCCTTCTTGTTTTTGATAAGGAAAAAGAACCACATTTGGCGACCACGAAGCGGGAAGTAGAGGTGTGCTCTTCGGATCGTTTCGCAGCCCACGGAATAAACTTCTGGGCCCTAGGTAAGAACAGTTTTTGTTCAATTTTGGAGTTATTCCGTGGACTGAGAACTGGTCTGAGAGAAAAAACATGCCCTTCTCATAAATTAGAAGTTATAATAACAAGAAGAGGCATTTGTCCAGAGCAGCGGTGAAATTATTCACACATGTGTGAAGTCAGCTGAGTCATTTTGATGACGGACAAAGTTTAAAGTGACAAATTAAAAGCTGGGACAGCGAGAATTGGAATAGAATTTGACAGCTGATAAAAAAAAAGTCCAGGGAGGACAAGTAATAGGTCGACAATTGAGATCCAGTATGCCCCGGTGAGGCCGGGATAAGATTGGGATCTGAGAAAAAGCGCTGAAGTTGTGACAGATAAGCTTGCCAGTAATTCGGTTGAATCCTCGGGGATTGGTAAATTTCATGAGTTTTTGGCAAAGATATGTTTGACGTCAGAGTTTGCAGCAAAGTGGCTGTAAACAACTCTAGAGCTCAGAAATTGTTTGTTTGTGTGAGTGTGTTTGTGAGAGAAGTTTTGTGGGTGGGACAGGCGTGTGAGATAAGCGTGTGTGTGTGGAGGAGATAAGAGTGTGTGCGAGTTGAGAAGTGGGTGCGTGAGTTGAGAAGGTGTGTCAGGCGCCAGAGAATTAGAGGAAAAAAGAAAAACAAAGGAGTAATACAGATCAATATTGTTCACTGCAGTGCTATATTTTGATGTTTAATGTTATACAAATTTCAAAGTCTGTGATCTTGTTCTGATTAGTCTTTAAACAGAAAACCAGAAGTTAAAATAATTAGTTTTAGAGTGACATATATATAAATAAAAATATATGCTGAAGTGCACAAGCATGATAACTATTTTTACCAGCTGGGTAATGTGAAATATGAGAAATATAGATTATGATTAATAAATAAATAATAATGTTTATGCGTGTTGAGTGTGTGGCATAAAATGATGCTTCGGTGTCAAATTGCTTTGAAGTGTGTTTTTCTTATCTCTATGCAAGTGTGAAAGCTTTGCTGTGTGTGGTTGTTTTACTCGTGAAAGGTCAAATACTCTGATCTTGTTTGGGCTGTTGCTTGGATGAACTGGAGAGAAGCTGATTCTTCTTCTGCTGATTCGGTCTCTCTTGTGGTTGACTTTTTCCTGTGTTGTGATGTTATAAAGCTGTATGAGAGTTGCTAAAATCTGAAGGCTGAATGCTCTTGGGTGTCGTCAGCGTGTTCGTTTCTCCGTAGACACCCTGAGCTGTCAGACCCAAGTTTAGACTGAGCAGAGGGGCCAGTCCAGAAGCGCAAAGCTCCACCTACAAGCTGTCCTCTCCATACACACGCACAGACACAGAAGTACAGAGGCGATCCCGCCTCTGACTCCACCTCTGTGTGTGGATAGGTTGGTGAGCCAGAGGGCGTAGAGAAACCCCACCCTGTGGGCTGAGTTTTGCTCACACACAAGCTTGAGATTCAGCATAAGGCTATTTTTAGCCTGCCACTGCACAGCTGCTGAGGAAAAAAAAAAAAAAAAAAGAAAAAAAGGGAAAATAATACATATTGAATCCAGATTTAAAAGGTTCACCTATAAAAACTTTCAGGCATTAAGTTTTTCTTTCAACAATAACTAAAGCTTTTGAACTAACTTTACTTTAGTGTTACATCAGAAGAGATTTGATTTTAAGGCATTTACAATAAGAAGATAAATTGTTCAACATTTGTGTAAACAGAGCAATAACAGATTACTCAAGACCACAGCATCATATGTCACCAGTATCTGTTTCAACTTTCAATTCTTGTGTTATTTTCAGGAGATTATAAATAAACAAACTAGTCAACTAATCAAAGGAATAATAGTGTCTGTGAAACTTCAAAATGTCTGTCACGCCAGCAGGAATTTTGGGAGCAAAGAATCCTACTTTAGCAAAAGAGATAAAGCACATGTCAGAGAAGTGGTCAAAACGGACGAGAAAACTATGCAATCCGTGGCCATCTGAAGGCACTTTTGACGTAGTGGCGTGCGATAATTTGGAATTGAGAATTCAGGATCATAAAGCAGATGGGTCCAAGAAAAGACAGCAGAAAAGAGAAAAGGAAATTCAGATCCTGGATTTATTCAGGAATGAAGGAAAGATTTACAGACAGAATTTTAAACAGGCCATCCTTAAAATGAAAGACAAAGTGGACAAACCCCAGAAGGAAGTGAAGGCCCCATCAGAAGAGGGCCTGTATCCCCTTTTGGGAACCGTTACAATTACGGGAGATTTTGATTTGCGCGACACATTCGACAAAGGTCCTAAGGGTTTAGATGTTGACAATGCAATTTTAAAATTAACAACATCACAGCAATCAGATGAAGCACCTGGCAAAGAAAAGCATGCAAAAGGAAGTGAGGAAAGAGAATTCGAACAAACAACTCCACCTCGTGGAACGCATCCAAAATATTGCAGTACAGAACGTCGAGCGGTAAGGGAAGAAGGACGAAGGGAGATTGATTGTTTTGCAGAACATAAGGATTTTTTGAAAAGGCAACCGAAGGCTAACTCATACTGGATTGACCTTGAGAACAAGGATGAGGATGTACATGATGAGCTAAACGATGTTGACCAAATTATACAGGACATATCTGAAGGCCTGCGGAAATCCTTAAATCACATCACAGGCACACATTCAGATGAGGTTAGTGAGAACACCACTAGCACAAGCAAGGAGAAAAATTTCAAGCCTTTTTACAAACCAGGCATTCACTCACCAGAGCGTGGTGACCCAAATACAGGTCTGACTCAGGAGAAGGAAAAACCAGGTCCTAGCAGCGAAAGCCGTGAGCTGAGACCCAGACATGACTTAAAACCACCTATTCGATACACTAATAATGGTCAGTACCCAATTTTAATTAAGGGCACAAGAGCTAATTATATTCCCTGGCAGAGCCTCGACCTCACTGGTTTGGTTTCACGGCTGCCCCACATTCAAGATGGCGCGGGAAGGTGGATTGGGGCCTTCGAACAGGAGACAACTGGGCTAATGCTTGCCCTTGGAGATCTCAAAGCTATTTTGGCTCGAGTTGTTGGGACATCAGCTATGGGAACATTGCTAGCATCCAATGGAGTCCAATGGATGCTGGACCCAATGGCTGACGGCACGGAGTTTAACACATACAGAAATGCACTCTGGAACATACTAAGAGCAGCATATCCCAACAGGATTGACCCCAAAGCTTTGAAAGGTGAGCCACTTTCAGAGACTGAGAGTCCTGCGTCATTTGTTGACAGGCAGCTCAGACGGTGGAAGCTGGAGACGGAGGAGGGTCCTGAGGGGACGCCGATAATGACTTCTCTGTTCCGAACATCCCTGATTTCTGCTCTCCCGACTCCTGTGCGAGACAAACTGGAGGATGTTGTGGGACTGGACTCAATGCCACATGTGCAGTTCAGAGACCATGTAGTCCACGCAGTGGACCGCTATCGGAAAGACAATAACAAAATGATTGAGCAAGAAAAGTGCGCTCAGAGAAAACTCACGCAGTTGCACATAAATGATCTCCAGCACAAGGCGAAGACCCAGGCGGCAGTGGAGAAAAGTGACAGCAAGAGTGACAGTCAAACTCAAGCATTGCAGACAGCTGTGGCCCCGCCTCAAACTCCATCTCAACCGGTTATCAATGTCTACCCAAACCAGTATGGTAGACAGCAGCCCGGACCACAGAGACGATTTCCAAATCGTTTCCCCAATCGCTACCCAACCCGACAAGGCTGGGTGCAGCAGAACCGACCCCCACTTCCAGGTTCATGTTGGGGGTGTGGCCAGATGGGTCACCTGTATCGAGACTGTCCGAATCCAATTCCAAACCCTGAATGGTCTGGGCGTGGTCGTGGAACACGACCAAACCGGGGAAGAGGAGGTCCAGTTAATCCATGGGCAGCACAACAAGGATTCTAGGGATGCCCGGAGGGCCCTGGGGGGGAGGAGCAACTACCAATTTTAATAGCTAACGCCAATAAAGAACCAGTGATCAATGTTAAAATAGAAGGCAAATCGGTCCCAATGTTAGTAGATACTGGGGCAACCTACTCATGCATAAAATCAAATTATGCAACTCATCTCCCCATGTCTGAGAAAAGCGTAAAGACAACAGGGTTCTCGGGAACAAAACAAATAAACCCCTTAACAGCTCCAGTAAGACTAGCAGTTGATGACAGTGAAATCGTAATTCCAATTCTGATTTCAGACCAAACTCCAGTTAATCTACTAGGAAGAGATGCATTGTGTAAACTAAAAACAAAAATCTGGTGCACACCAGAAGGAATTTATGTAGATAGCTCTGGAATAAACTTTCAAATGACTGCTCAGACAGAATACGCTAAGGTCTACTGGCTTGGTGACATTAACAAGCCAGTCTCAGAGATGTTTCAACAGTGGGAAAAATTTATTGAAGCTCAAATTCCAGAAGCTACTGCACCGTTCAGTGACTATCACTGCACAATGACTTATGATCCATCATGCAGTAGAATCTTTGAAGAAAAATGGGACAAAGAAACAAAAGACTTGCACGTTAGGCTAGTGTCACAATACATCGTGATAGGACAGCAAGGTGCAGCTGTGAATGTGGAAGAAAACCCATTTATTGAAAAATGGCACACTGTGCCAGAATCAGCACCACACATTACCTTAATGGTAAACAAAGGCTTTGGGTCAAGAGATCTTGGACCAATGATGTTAACAGCAACTAAAACAGAGTGGCAGAAAACAGATAACCCGCTAATCTATACTACAAAAAATGCAGAAATGATTAAAATTCTCTGCGGCGGCACCATGATGTCAAAACCACAGGTTGTAACAGTCGCAAACAAAAAACACATGCAAGGTGTAGCAGAATCAGAAACAGTTCAAAACAAGTTGAAAGCCAACATGCTAAAACAAGTTCCAGACCAGCTATGGTCTAAACATGACACGGATGTTGGACTGGTAACATCGGCAACTCCAGTTCAAGTGGAATTGAAGCCAAATGCAAGACTGCCTTATCGACCCCAATACCCACTAAAGCCAGAAGCAGAAGAGGGTATAAATGCAACTATTGAAGGTCTAATTCAAGCAGGAGTACTAAAAGAAACCTATAGCACATGTAACACTCCAATTCTGCCAGTGCTAAAAGCAGACAAGCTCAAGTACCGACTGGTACATGATTTAAGAGCTGTAAATGAAGTGATCACTGACTTTGACGCAGATGTGCCAAACCCAAGCACATTACTGAGTAACATTGATGGGGAAGCTAAATACTTCACGGTAATTGATCTGTGTTCAGCATTTTTTAGCATCCCATTGGCCAAAGAATCACAATATCTTTTTGCTTTCACGTTTCGTGGGAGACAGCTCACGTACAGAAGGCTACCACAAGGGCTAAAACACAGTCCACACATCTTTAATCAGATTTTGAAACAGAGCCTCGAAGGCATCGAGGTGAACAGCACTGTGATTCAGTATGTTGATGACCTACTGATTTGCGCACGAACAATCGATGATTGTCATCGTGACTCCATTAAAGTCCTACAGAAGTTAGCTCGGGGAGGACACAAAGCCTCTCTAACAAAGCTTCAGTACTGCCAACCACAGGTAGAGTACCTAGGGAGAGTAATCTCCCATGGGACTGTCGCCATCTCACCAGAACACGTGGAAGGTGTGAGCAAAGCTCCACAACCACAAACTGTTGGACAAATGATGACATTTCTGGGAATGACTGGTTTCAACTCCGAGTGGATTGAAAACTATGCTGAAAAAACCGCACCACTTAGGGCACTGATTAAAGATGCTGGAAGTGAGTCTTTAAAATCGACTCTAAAATGGACAAATGAAGCTAAGATAGCTTTTGAAACCATCAAACAAGACATGCAAACTGCGCCAAGTTTAGCAACACCTGACTACACAAAACCATTTTTGCTGTACGTCGCAAACAGACATGACATGTATGCCTCTGCAGTGTTAATGCAGGACACATGCAGTGGACGTCGGAAACAACCTATTGCGTACTACAGTGCAAAACTTGACAATGTGGCACAGGGATGGCCCCCTTGTTATCAAGGATTGGCTGCTTTGCATTATGCTTATGAGAAAGCCTCAGTGATAACAATGGGATATCCTGTGACCATCTACACACATCACAAAATATCTGAACTAATCAACCGAGGGAAGTTTGTGTTAAACCAAGCAAGATGCCTGCAGTATATGCCACTACTGACATATCCTGACGTTGTCATAAAGAGGTGTACCGCAGCAAACCCTGCTAACAGTGTTCCCTTTGAGTTTGAAGGAGAACCACATTGCTGCATAGCCGAGGTATCTAGATACACTAAGCTAAGGCCTGATTTGGAATCTACCCCTTTCGACCAATCTGATGTCACCTATTTTGTTGATGGTTCATGTTTTAGAGACTACTTAGGAAACCATGCAGCGTTTGCTGTTGTGGAAAAAGTAGATGACAGATTTGAAACAGTAAAAGCTGAAAAGTGTAACCAACCCTGTTCTGCGCAGCTAGCGGAACTCAAAGCCCTGACCGAAGCTTGCAAGTTGGCAAGTGGCCAGGTAGCAACTATTTACACTGACTCTGCATACGCCCATGGTGTTTGTCACCTGTTTGGAAGTGTGTGGAGACAAAGAGGTTTTAAGAAGACGGATGGTACACCCATCCTTCATGGAAAGCAGATCAACGAGCTGATCTCAGCAATGATGCTTCCATCGAAACTGGCCATTGTAAAGTGCCCTGCGCACCGCAAGGGTAACTGTGATGTCATCAGAGGCAACAATGCAGCAGATGAGGCGGCAAAATCTGCCTCCAGGTGTGAAGAAGCCATTTTGGCTCCTACACTACCATCTCCTATGATCGCCAGAATCTTTTGTCCTTCCGTTCGTTCACGATCGCCCAAGATGCACCGGGGACGTACCTCCCTGTTTGTTTATCTGAGTGGCGCACTGGCCTGGAGCCAAACGAGGGTCCCGACCTGCGCGCCTCCAGCGTGTTTGTCCGGTCTCGGGAAAACGTCAGAGGAAAAGAGGTAAACGAGCAGGAATCCAGGTGAGAATAAGACTTCTCTTAAAGCGTGGTTTATCTAGTAAACATCGGCGTGATCTTCTAGCTTCTCTTCCTTTGTTTGGTGACTTGAGCGCCACTTCCGCATTCCCGCCAGGCCGCGTTGCGGCGCGGTTCATCCGTCCAAGTTTTTTAAGGTGGGTTTATCCTCATTCCTCTGGTTTCTCCTGCGGTTCCCTCCATAAGTGGTTTTTATAAACACCGTGGATCTAACCCTGCTAATTTACGTCCACTAACTCCAGCTGTTTCTGTAGTTTCTGATTCCTCCATCTCACTCAGCATGGCTCTATTAAATACCCGCTCTGTTAACAATAAGTCCTTCCTGCTCAATGATCTAATTCTCTCTAAAAACCTGGATTTTCTGTTTCTGACTGAAGTTTAGCAGCAAGCATCTGATTATTCTGCTCTGATTGAACTCTGCCCGAGTGGTTATTCTTTTCTTAGCCAGCCCCGGGGTTCTGGTCGTGGTGGAGGCCTAGCTGTTGTTTTCAGAGACCATCTTCCATATAGCTCTCCAACCTCTGGTCACTTTGCTATCTTTGAACTGCAGCTGATTAAAGTTGGGCGTAAGGACCCGTTCTACTGTGCTGTGGTCTATCGTCCACCTGGTCCAATCAGTTCTTTCCTTCAGGAGTTTAGTGACTTTCTATCCTCCACTGTGAAGCTGTCCAGACTGGTGATTGTTGGTGACTTTAACATCCACGTTGATGATCCCTCTGATCACTTTGCCATGAATTTCTCCAGCCTTATGGACACCATCGGCTTTACCCAGCATGTTTCTGGCCCCACACACACCAGGGGGCACACTCTGGACCTTGTTTTTACCCGAGTCTAAATGCTGACAGTGTTTGTCATGAGGACATTTATATTTCAGATCACCATTGCATCTTCTTTAACTTGTCAGTTTCTGCGCCCCCACCTCCTGCTCGCCATCTGGTTAGTTCTCGTTTTCTTAATGAGAGCACAGCTAGCAATTTTTCTGCTGCTTTTGATCCACCCTGTTCTTCTGATAACGACCCAGATTCCTTAACTTCTCAGTTTAACGAGCACTGCCTCTCCATTCTGGACAACATCTGTCCTGTCAGAACCAGATCAGTTCCTGCAGTGAACCCTACTCCCTGGTTTAATGACAGCCTTCGCAGCCTGAAGTGCCAATGCAGAAAAGTTGAGCGTTTGTGGAAGAAAGCCCATCTCCACGTCCATCTGCTGCACCTAAAGGATCTTCTGACATCCTTTAATTCTGCAGTCAGAGACGCCAGGGTTTCCTATTTCTCCAACCTGGTGTCCCAGAGCAAAGGGAACCCCAAGGTGCTGTTTAACATCATCAGCAGCATCGTCTCTGCTGCCTCTCCTACAGCCTCCATCCACTCTGTTACAGACTGTGAGAACTTTCTGTCTTTCTTTGTGGACAAAGTCAATAAGGTTAGATCTAGCATCTCTCCTTCAGCCTTATCGCTGCCTCTCCCGACTCCAACCAGGCCCATCATCCTAGATAGCTTTGCTCCTGTTTCTTTGCCTGAGTTAACCAAACTAGTTAACTCTATGAAGACCTCTGCATGCCCCCTCCACATCTTACCCTCATCCTTGTTTAAAAGTGCTTTTCAGTCCATCGGTCCCAGCATGCTCTCTATAATTAATGCTTCTCTGGTCTCTGGTCAGGTCCCTGCTTACTTTAAGAACGCTGTAATCCACCCGCTTCTTAAAAAACCGAGTCTCGACCTCTCTCTCCATAGCAGCTTCAGACCCATCTCTAAACTTCCGTTCATCTCCAAGATCTTGGAAAAGGTTGTGGCTAAACAACTCACAGCTGCTCTTGATGAACATAACATCTACGATAGCTTCCAGTCAGGTTTTCGTAGAGCTCATTCTACTGAAACAGCTCTTCTTAGGGTCTCTAATGACCTTCTGACTCACAGTGATGCAGGGGACTGTTCTGTTCTGGTCCTGCTGGACCTGACTGCAGCCTTTGACACTGTTGACCATCACCTGCTACTGGAGAGGCTCAGAGACTGGGTAGGCCTATCAGGCTCTGCTCTGGAGTGGTTCTCCTCTTATCTCTCTGAGCGCTCCTTTTCTGTGGCCGTCTACAAGTTTAGGTCCTCCACCACCTCCCTTACCCATGGTGTCCCACAAGGTTCTGTGCTGGGGGCTCTGCTCTTCCTCCTCTATCTGCTTCCTCTTCAGCACATCCTGAGCTCCTTCAAAGGAATCTCCTACCATCTTTATGCAGATGACATCCAACTGTACATCTCCTTTAAGCCCCATGAGATGTCTAAGCTGCAGCTGTTACACACCTGCTTAGACTATCAAAACATGGATGCTGGGAGCTTTCTTCAGCTGAATGAAGATAAGACTGAGATCCTCATCTGTGCCCCAGACAAGCTGGTTCCCAAAGTCCGAGACTCTCTTGGTCAGCTTGCTTCTCACACTAAACCTTCTGTCAGGAATCTTGGTGTGACCTTTGACCCAGCTCTCACCCTGGATTCTCATGTCAGTTCTCTTGTTGGCTCTTCCTTCTTCCATCTCAGGAACGTTGCTAAGTTGAGTCCCATTCTGTCCCGCTCTGAACTTGAGACAGTTCTCCACACCTTCATCTCCTCACGCTTAGACTACTGGAACTCTCTTTTCACGTGTCTGAGCAGAACCTCCCTGGACCGTCTACAGGTGGTTCAGAACGCCTGTGCTCGGCTTCTGACCAAGTCCTCCGAACACACCCACATCACCCCGCTTCTCCTCCAGCTTCACTGGCTGCCAGTCAACTTCAGGGTTCATTTCAAGATCCTGGTTCTGGTCTATAGGGCCTTACATGGACAAGCACCATCTTACATTGGTGATCTTCTTAGTCCCTACACCCCCAGCAGGTCCCTGAGGTCCAGTGATCAAAGCCTACAGGTTGTGCAGCACCAGGCTAAAGGTCAAAGGTGACAGATCATCTGCTGCTGTGGCCCCCAGACTCTGGAACTCTCTCCCCCTGAGCCTGAGATCAGTCGACTCAGTGGTCTCCTTTAAAAAGCAGCTGAAGACTCACTTGTTCAAGCTGGCTTTTGTATGACCTTCTTCACCTCTCTCTCTTTATTCTGCTCTCCCCACCTATTCCACCTTCCTCAGGATCCACTGATTTCCCTCTTTCCTGTTCACTTTCTCTCTTTCTTAACATTTTTTTCAATCACAATTGCCTACTTTTGTTTATTTTAAATATATTTTTAATTATTTTCTAAATCTTTTTGTATATTTTTACATTTTTTTGTTTTTGTGAAGTGCCTCGTGATTTTTATCATGAGAGGCGCTATAGAAATGATATTTTCTTCTTCTTCACTGCAATTCAGAGCTGTTAGATACTGGTGGTGTCTGTTTTAAACAATTTATCTGTATATAAAATAATAACATACAATGTTGTAATAACTGCAGCTTAAAAAGAATGTCCTATCTTTATTCATTTGGAGCCCCTAAGAAGAAATCCCACCTTAAAGGCTGTGGAGAGACAGCTGGGACTGTTGTCAAGAAGTCATAAATTACAAGGCGGCTCTGTGGAGACTCCATTCTCCTACAATAGCATTTTGCTATTCTAAGCAGGCTTAGGAATGTTCCTGTACCAGAGTTTTTAGGGATGCTGTTGTAGAGGTATAAGCAGTGGACAGATGCTGGAAAGACAGAACCACTTTTGGGCTGCATGGTTCCCCACCGGTGTACCGATGCTTGTATTAACATGTACTAGATTGTAATAAACCGGTTATCTTTTGTAACTTAAACGTTGCCATGATTGAGTCATAGCACACCAAGAAAAAGGACCGTTCAGCATGAAAATTAACCACATTCCCTTTATTTCTGATGACACAACTTAGC
This sequence comes from Nothobranchius furzeri, assembly GCF_043380555.1. NCBI lineage: Eukaryota > Metazoa > Chordata > Actinopteri > Cyprinodontiformes > Nothobranchiidae > Nothobranchius > Nothobranchius furzeri. The sequence continues at coordinate 69,446,891 of NC_091747.1, forward strand.
ACTGCTGGTGAACCATTTTTTTCATGTATTTTTTCAGCTTTTTTATTTTTATTGCCATTATCACTTATAAAAGCTGTGGGTTTATTAATTTGTGAATTAATTAAGCAATACAGATCACAGTCCAATGTTTTGTTTTTGTTTTTATTTTTAAGTAAGGTTCAGCAAATGCTGTCGAATCACTGATAGCCATCATCTGGGAAATGAAATATTAACGGTTTCCAAGTACCGCTGTAATGTGCTTGCAAACCACTAGGCAGAAGAAAAAATATTTGTATATAGCATCTCTCAAGATAAGCCCACAAGGTGCTTTATAAGAACGACAAAACTAGAAAAAGACTAACAAAGACCATAAAAAAATACAGAAAAAGGGAAATTTTTAGACTAAAAATGAATCCTGAAAAAGCCAGACCTGACAGAGCCAGTAGTGTGAAAAAAAGCTACATAGGAATAATAATGAACAGTGTGTGTTTAGATGGTAAATGACAGAGTTCAGAGCGGTTCTGGTTCAGTCCGCTGTTGGATCATCAACACTAGACAGGAGACATGATTGTCTTTTATACAGAATGTCTCGTGTCTTCATCTGTCTAGAGTTGTTATGATGGTTTTATTTTTGAATAATTTTAACATTCAATTCAATTCAGGAATACTTTATTAATCCCAGAGGGAAACTGATTGCTGTAGTAGCTCAGAATAATAATAATAATCAAGTAATCAAAGAGTTATTGTATATTACAATGGCTGTTGGCAGGAAGGATCTCCAGTAGCGGTCAGTGTTGCAGCCAAACTGAAGAAGCCTCTGACTGAAGACACTCTTCCGTTGTCGGACAGTCTTGTGAAGAGAATGCTCAGGGTTGTCCATCATTTTCTTGATTCTCTGGAGAATCCTTCTTTGCGTTATCTCCTCCAGTGGTTCCACCGTCGTCCCCAGAACAGAACCAGCCTTTCCATGTTGTCGTTCTTTTTTAAAACACAGAAACGGTTTTGTTTACCTGTTATTGACGCTACAGTTTCGCCGACGGCTGCCGGCTTCTTCAGGCTGACGCTGACGGCGGCGCGTCACTTCCTTCGCCGTTTATCCGCGGGCAGCAGAGGACGTTGTCGCCCTCTACTGCCCGCTCTCCCCTCTCCGACGATGCAGTCCCATGCGTGGTCCAGGGTGTAAACTCCGTCGTCCCTGTTCATGGTCCCACATCCACGTCTCCTTATCTCTATTGCTTCCTTGATCCATCATTTGTATTTTTGTTGTTCAGTGGTTATGATCCGTGTGTTGTCCCAGTCCATTATATGGTTTTCTCTTATGCAGTGATCTGTTACGGCTGACTTCTTTATTGTACTTTCTGCTTCTTCTTTTGCTGCTCTTGTGTGTTTTCGATTTGCCTCTTTCTCGCACTCCTTTCTGTGTTCTATTGTCCGTGTGTTGAGTTGGCGTCCGGTTTCTCCTATGTATGTTTTATTGCAGAGTTTGCATGGGATTTGGTAAACGACTCCACATTTAAGTCCAGCTGGTATCTTGTCTTTTGGGTGCACTAGTCTGTTTCTAACTGTTGTGTATGGTTTTGTTGGTGTGTTTATGTTGTGTTTTTTCATTGTTGCTCTTATTTTTTCCGTTATGCCTCTGATGTATGGTAGGGTTATCACTGGTTTTGGTTCTTGTCTTTCTGGGTTTCTGGTTCTTTTTTTGGGTTGTTCTTTGCTTTCTGTTTTTGTTTGTCGGGAACAAGCGCTGTTCAGCCAAACTTTCATAATTTCATAAAAATAACATTTTTCCAAGTGACACATCCCTCAGAGAGACCGGGTTTCCAGACCGCTTCAGTGGGAGGAAATCAACGAACATCCTTGAGTTTATCCGTCAAAATAAACAGTCAAATGGAAATATCTGTAACCTGTCATTTAACTGTTTTGCCTTCCTGTGAAGATTGTTGCAAAGAGAAAGAATTAAACTTGATTAACCCCAGAGCCACGCGCACTGCGCTGTACGTCGTGACTGTAAAATGAGGGGGAAACGATTTAATCGGATCCTTTTCTTTTCAACATGGTTTAATGTAAAGTTTCATTCAGTACAAACTTTAGTTACACCAATCTAACGAGACAGAGCCTGGATTTGTATTCTGAACAGTTTAAACATGTTTAAAACGGAGACGTGCGTGACGCGTCTAAAATTCGCACCTGCTCCGCTATTATGGAAATTAAACTAACAAGATGAATAGCATGAACTTATTTTAGGCACAGACAACATCCCCCACACTTTTGAAAAGCTTGCAACGCGCCTGGTCGCTCGTGTACGTCAAAGTTATCTTTCGTAAGAAGATAATCAATAAAACGATTTATATAAAGTGGATCCAGAAGTTGTAGCCCGTCTCTGCTACAATATTTTGATATTTTTCACCCTGTTGGTGGTTTTACTGAGCAGGTGCCACTTTTGTCACGCGATTATTTTTAAAACATGTTTAGACTGTTCAGAATACAAATCCGGGCTCTGTCACGTTTGATTGTTGTAATTAAACTTTGTAGGTGGGGAAGGTCAGAAAGCAGCTCAGAAGCGCATATGATTACGCACAAGCGTGACGCGTCAACCCGGTCTCACAGTAAGACCGGGTTGGACCTGTTCAGGTTTACGCAGACAATCTTTACATTTAGAATTGGCTTACAGATGTAAAATTAATGCAGTAAAATATAAAGCACTTTATTTAAATATCCATTCATTATTTTAAAAGTATAGAGAGCCGCATCAGATGGATGGAGGAGCCGCATGCGGCTCCAGAGCCGCGGGGTGCCGACCCCTGTGCTAGCCTACTTTATTGTCCCCAGCAATTTTTAAACCCCACTCAAGTGTATGGTTATTGTCCCCAGCAATTCTGAAAACAAACTGACGCCCTTGAGTGCGGGTCATTTACAGGTTATTCAAACATTTCAGTTAAACATCTTGTTCATTCATCACGTATGATTATTTAACTTGTAACTATAAAATCGTGGAGTCTTCACTTATTGAGAGTGAAGAATGTTGACGTCTGGCTTTCACAGAGAGTGCGGGAACCTTGGGAGAGAATGTTTGTCTGGATGTTTTGTCTTCTGTATGTAACAAGGTATCCGCGGGTCCTTAAATAGTCTTAAAAAGTCTTAAATTTACTTTTCCAAATTTAAGGCCTTGAAAATCCTTAAAAATTACAAATAATCCTTAAATACAGTTTCCAAAGGTCTTAAATTACCAAAGACCCATTAAACTAGATTATTTTATTCATTTTTGTGAATTTCTAGTTAGTCTTCAGCATTTTTTGTGTGTGATGTTGGCGTAAGCGGAACTGTACACATTCACGTTGGTTGTGAAAGGGGACTATTTTTAGATGAGCACATTAGCTGGTTAAGCTAGTGGGAGCTTGTGCCATGGAGAAGTGCAAGTTTAATGGTAACTGGATGATTAATCCCACGTTTGCGACGTGGTTAGCACCGGTCCCAGGCAATAGCTGGAAATTATAGCAGAAATTTAATTTTAAAAAATAGCTTAAATTTGGTCAAAGTGGCCTTAAAAAAAGGTCTTAAAAAGTCTTAAATTTGGCTCCCATAAACCTGCAGATACCCTGATGTAAACACACGCTGAACAGAACCTTCTGGTTCTGGAAGGCCAAATAAAATGTGGATTCATGCTGTAGAGGTCACTATGTTGGTCAATGTATATGTTGAAAAATGTACCCTTTACATGTTTGTGAAGATCAACTCTGACAACGTGTTCACTAATGTGATGATGCTGTCAGACCTTAGCAACTGTTGCTATGTTGGCACAAAGATGCAGTAATAGTTGTCATGGTGACATGTTATTGTTGTTATGACACCATGACCTTATCACAGCCGTGCTCTGGACCATGTCGGACAGGACTGATGGTGTTGTGGTCCAGAGGACACTCCGTCTCACTTTTGTCCCAGACAGTCCCTGAAGATCCTTCAGACCAACAAACACACAACAGTCATCAGATGAGTGAGAACAGAGGACTCCTGGAGGCTTCATTAATTTGCTATTTGTGTGATGATGTCAGAGGCAGCCCAAGGCATACAAGACTTAAGTGACTGCTTTGGGCCCCCACACCACCAGGGGGCACCCAAGAGCACCAAGATGACATGAGAAAATAATAACAATTAACTAATCAAAACTAACATTTCACGTGAAAAAAACTATTTTTCTATATTACTTTCTGTAGTGTCAGTTGGTTTTATTTTGAAGTTTATGTTTGCTTATGTTTATGTATTTAGCAGACGCTTTTGTCCAAAGCGACTTACAAGTGATAATCGGCATGTTGCCCTTGAGGCTAACAACAACAACAATAACAACAACTTGACTTCAGTCATGGAGAGGAGGGAACAAGGAGTGGACAGTAGAGAGGGGGGACGGGTGCAGGGAGGGTGCTAGTTTAGAAGAAGCTCTCTGAAGAGCAGGGTCTTCAGGAGTTTCTTGAAAATTGAACAGGAAGCCCCTGTTCTGATAGTGCTTGGAAGGTCATTCCACATTTGTGGAACGATGCATGAGAAGAGCCTGGATTGTCCTGAGCGTGGTGTAGACACTGCTAGCCGACTATCTTGTGATGACCGGAACGGCCGGGCCGAGACGTAAGTGTCATACAGGCAAAGTCGGTGTTTATTGTGTTTTTCCTTCCAGTGTGGTGTATTTTTAGTGTGTATTCTTTTTACTTAGTTTTAGTGCATGGCATGCTTTTATTTTGGAGAACCCAGGAAACTGGGAGGATGTGTGATTTTATTTTGTCAAGCTTGGACAGATGGCATCTGGACCGGAGCAATTATCTGCACCGGTGGGAGATTAGGAGTGTTCTTCGGTGGAGACGGCAGCAGAAAGCGGAGAGTCGCCGGGTGAAAGGACACCGATTGTCTGTGACGAGGCTTCATGCAGATGTGGGCAGGGTATTCCTCTGCCCTGGCGTGTGAGTAGCGGCCTGTGACAAGGTGTGACCCGTGGTGTGCGATTGAGCAGTGACTGCCGTTAAAATTCACTGACAGGTGGACCCGCGACGGAGGAGGACGACGGCGTGGCGCGGCCGAGCCAGTGACTGATCTGCAGGAGGAAGCGGGCGATTGAGGGAAACGGCGGTACGGCAGACACGCGTCTTGAAGGAGGAGGCGAGCTATGGAGGTAAGAGGAAAACGGCGGCGTGGCGGACAAGCGTCCTGAAGGAGGAGGAATCTGCCCCGCAGCGTCCAGATAAGGCTGCAGACTCTCACCGGGCCCAGTTCCGGCAACCGTTTTAGTGACTGGCCTAAGGCTTTTTAGTGATGTTTTAATTAGTACTTTGAATAAACCGTGGTGCGGTGGTTAACGGCTGATTCACCACCAGAGGGGAAAGGGGCCACTGAGACATTTGTTGGACAAAGTCCTACCATAGGGGTGACCATTGAGGGAGTCCAGCTCCAGGGGTTACTGGATACGGGTTCCCAAGTAACTTTAATGCAATAGAGTTTCCTAGAAAAATTTACTGGAATTAAGTCTGAGAAGACTCCTGTATTCTTCCAACTGAGAGCAGCCAATGGATTAGAGATCCCCTATACTGGCTATGTAGTGTTGGACTTTGAAGTGGAGGGCATTAGCATACCTGGGCGGGGCGTTATTATTGTTAAGGATGAACATTGTACACACCCGCTCATAATAGGCATGAACATTGTGACTGCTTGCTGGAAGGCCCTGTTTAAGAGTTCTGCAGAGGCTGCCCCATGTCCATCACCGATAAAGCATCAGAAGGCCTGGAAGGATGCCTTTGCAACCTGCAGGCGTATTGAAGCCACAATGGCCGAGGATGGGCTGCTTGGATTTGTGCGGCCGGCCCGTCGGGGCCATATAAGGGTCACACCGAGAAGTGAGATGCTAGTTTGGGGCCTGACGCGGAGGGGCCCACGAGGAGCAGACTACTGTGCCCTGTTAGACCCGACATCAGAGACCAGTAAGGTGGGTGTGGCCAGGACGCTGGCCATTGTAAGAAATGGCAGAATTCCGGTGTGTGTTTGCAACCCCCACCCTTTCAGCCTGTCTATTTGCTGGTACGAGAAGCTGGGAAAGCTGTACCACATAGATGAGTTCATGGACCTCGTGGTCTGAGCCTGTCTCTGGAGAAGGACGGAGCGGTTGAAGTGGCGTTGGTGGATGCAGTGCATACAGAACAATGTGAGCTTCCACAAAAGGTGAGAGATCTAACTAACCGGCCAGATTTGTCTGAAGCTCAGGAGGAGTTGTGTGCCTTGCTGCAGAAGTGGGAAAAAGTTTTTGCTAAGCATGATGAAGACTTTGGGCGGATAGAGGTCGTAAAACACCAAATCCACACTGGTGGGGCAGCACCTATTAGGGAGCGATATCGAACCTCTCCCTCCCGTCATGTACAGAGAGGTGAAATCCCTGTTGTCAGATATGCTGGAGAGAGGAGTGATTAGAGAGAGCTGTAGCCCTTGGGCTGCACCCATAGTCCTGGTGAAGAAAAAGGACAACAGTTGGAGATTCTGTGTCGATTATAGGAAATTGAATGCAGTAACTCATAAAGATACCTTTCCTTTGCCTAGGATAGAGGAGACTCTGACCAGTCTGAACCGAGCAGAGTGGTTTTCTACCCTTGACCTGGCCAGTGGCAGGGTATCCGCGGGTCCTTAAATAGTCTTAAATTAGCTTTTCCAAATTTAAGGCCTTAAAAATCCTTAAAAACGACAAATAATCCTTAAATACTGTTTCCAGAGGTCTTAAATTACCAAAGACCCAATAAACAAGATTATTTTATTTCTGTAAAATTTTCGTGAATTTCCAGTTAGTGTTCAGGATTTTTTGTGTATGATGTTGGCGTAAGCAGAACTGTACACATTCAGCTGGTTGTGAAAGGGGGCTATTTTTAGAGCACATTAGCTGGTTAAGCTAGTGGGAGCTTGCGCCATGGGGAAGTGCAAGTTTAATGGTAACTAGATGGCTAATCCCACGTTCGCGGTGTGGTTAGCACCGGCTCCAGGCAATAGCTGGAAATTATAGTTGAAATTAAATTTTAAAAATAGCTTAAATTTGGTCAAAGTGACCTTAAAAAAGGTCTTAAAAAGTCTTAAATTTGACTCCCTTAAATCTGCAGATACCCTGCAGTGGGTACTGGCAGGTCGAAATGGATCCTCAGGACAGGGAGAAGCTGCTTTTACCACTCCACTTGGGTTGTTTGAATTTGAACGTATGCCGTTCGGATTGTGTAATGCCCCCGCCACTTTCCAGCGACGTATGCAGCAGTGTTTAAGTGGTCATATGGCAGAGTCACTGTTGGTGTACTTAGATGACATCATTATTTACTCACCCGATTTCTCCTCTCACCTACAGCATCTGGATGGGGTACTCCAAAGGCTGTGGCAGCACGGATTGAAGCTACTGCTGGACAAGTGTAAACTTTTGCAACGTGAGGTGAAATTTTTGGGCCACGTGGTAGATCAAAGACGGGTAAGACTTGACCCAGATAAGATCTCGGCGATGAGGGATTGGCCGCGCCCCTCTACTGTGTGACAAGTGCAGGCCTTTTTGGGAGTGGCCGGCTACTACAGACGCTTTGTAGCGGGATTTGCAAAAATTGCCCGGCCACTGAATGCACTGCTGGCCGGCGCCCCTATTAACAAGGGGACGGAGACCCGGGCAGTACGATGGTCCCCTGAGCACCAAGTGGCCTTTGACGCATTGAAGACAGCGCTTATCCAGGCCCCTGTCCTGGCATACGCTGATTATTTGTTGCCATTCATTTTGTACACAGATGCAAGTAATCAGGGGTTGGGAGCAGTGCTGGCTCAAGTACAACCGGGGCAGGAACATGTCATAGCCTATGCCAGCCGTAGCTTATACCCAGCTAAGCGCAACGACGTGAACTATAGCTCCTTCAAATTGGAGCTTTTGGCACTCAAGTGGGCAGTAACTGAGAAGTTTAAGGATCATTTGACTGGTGCAACGTTCTCAGTATATACTGACAATAATCTTGTTGCCCATTGGCAGACAGCCTGCCTGGGGGGCAACGGAACAGCGCTGGGTTGCTCAGCTTGCCTCCTTTAACTACAACAAGTATCGTCCTGGAAAAAGCAACACAAATGCTGATGCCTTGCCCAGGTTCCCAGTGCCCACCTCGGATGATGAACCCTCCGATGCGGAGGCTGCATTTTCGGCAGCCGTGGAGCTCGCCCCTGATGGGGGAAGTGAAGATTGGGCTGATGTGAATGGGAACTGGCTCAAGCCAATGACCCGGATATCCAGGTGGTTAAAGAGTACCCCACCACCAGATGAAAAACAACATCTGATGGAGCCTTAATTGCCACTTACTCATTAGCGTCGGTACGGTCCGGGGAGGATAGCATCAGTTCTGTCTCGATGGGCAGTGTAGTGTTTACATATACTGTAAATCTGAAGGACTTCTCAGGAATGTGGAAATCCCCGAGCCGCTGGGTGAAAGACCGCGGTGTCCACCATAATAAGATAAACAAAGGCAGGCATGTGTGGCTTTTGGAGACTCTGAACCACATTATTTTATTAAATTGCTTGGTCACGTGACTGGGACCAATCAACTTGAATGGGCTGCCCTAGGATTTTCATTCAAAAGTCCAACTGCAGAGGGGAAGAAACTGTTTTTGTGGTGAGAGGTTCTGGTCCGAATGGATCTGAGCCTTCTGCCAGATGGAAGCGAGTCGAAGAGACTGTGTCCAGGGTGAGACGAGTCAGCTATTATCCGACCTGCACGCCTCAATGTCCTAGAGGTGTGCAGATCTTGAATGGAGGGGAGTTTGCAGCCAATGACCTTCTCTGCAGAGTGCACGACATGCTGCAGCCTCTTCTTGTCCCTGGTGGTAGCTCCAGCGTACCACACGGTGATGGAGGAGGTGAGGATGGACTCGATGATAGCGGTGTAGAACTGCCTCATCGACTGTGGTGATAGGTTGAATTTCTTCAACTGCCTCAGGAAGTACATCCTCTGCTGGGCCTTTTTTCTGATGGTGGTGATGGTGGGCTCCCATTTGAGGTCCTGGGTGATGGTGGTGCCCAGGAAGCGACATGAGTCCACCATCGTGATGGGAGTGTCAGACAGGTTTAAGGGGGGATGGGGGTGTGTGTGTTTCTTAAAGTCCACAACAACCTCCGCTGTCTTCTGGGTGTTTAGCACCAGGTTGTTGTGGCTGCACCAGGACACCAGCCGTTCAGCCTCCATTCTGTAAGCAGACTCATCCCCATTAGAGATGAGTCTGATGATGGTGGTGTCGTCAGCAAACTTAATTAGTTTGACGGACTCATGCTTGGAGCTGCAGCTGCTGGTGTACAGGGAGAAGAGCAGAGGGGAAAGAACACAGCCCTGTGGTGAGCCGGTGCTGATGGCCCGTTGGGCCGAGACATTCTTCCCCAGCCTTGTTGTTTCCTGTCTGTCAGGAAGTCAGTGATCCACCTGCAGATGGGGTCAGGCACGTTCATCTGGGACATTTTGTCTTGGAGGAGGTCTGGCAGGATTGTGTTGAATGCAGAGCTGAAGTCCACGAACAATATCCTGGCGTAGGTACCTGGGGAGTCAAGATGCTGCAGGATGAATTGTAGAGCCATGTTGATTGCGTAATCTACAGACCTGTTTGCTCTGTATGCAAACTGCAGGGGGGTCCAGGAGGGGGGCTGTGAGGGTCTTGAGGTGGGGGAGAACTAGGTGCTCAAATGACTTCATGACCACAGATGTCAGAGCCACAGGTCTGTAGTCATTTAGTCCAGTGATTCTTGGTTTCTTGGGGACAGGGACTATGGTGGAGATCTTGAAGCAGGCAGGCACATGAGATTCCTCCAGTGAGGAGTTGAAGATGCTCGTAAACACTGGGGCCAGCTCTTCAGCTCAGTGCTTTAGAGTGGCAGGAGCCACGCCATCAGGGCCCGGCGCTTTTCATGTGTTAAGAGACCCAAACTGCTTCTTTACATCTGCTTCATGAATGTGTAGGTTTGTGGTGGAGGTGTGTGATGTGAAGACCTCATGAGTGGGGAGTGAGGTGATGAAGGTAAAATTCGCAGTGATGGAACTGTCTTGTTCCTTTTTTTATATAGAAAAACTTGTTTTATGCATTGTGTGTAAATAAACTCAAGTTTGGAGGAAGACGTGTCAGCCCATTGTTTGATCTAGCGTGATCACTCTCCGTACCTAAAATAACAGTCGTGGGGCTCTAGGTTCACACTTGTACCAAATGAATATGTAGTTAGTTCACTTTTTTCAGTGAATTTCTACTTTGTTCTTGATGGTCGCATGAGTGAACCATGTACACGAACACATTCAGTGCAAACACACACGCGCACACATGCATCTCCTGTGATTTAGATTCATCACATATTTCCCCCAGTTTCAGCTGAGTGTCTCATTTAGTAAAAAAAAAACATGATTGTGAACTCTCTCTCAAGTCAAGTTTATTACATAGCCCATTTCATACACAACGGTAGCCCAATGTGCTTCACATGGTTAAAACAATCACAAGTGAAATGAATTAGTTAAAATGTCACATCATGTTGTGTAAAATAAAATCAAAGAATATTGACACAGAACATAGCACACAAACATAAAAGCATATTAAGTAAAATTATTGGAAGTTCTTTCTTTTACAGTCCTCTAATTACTTAGTACTTACATGATAATTACTTAGTAAGTTAGGTATTGTTGTTTCTGAGTTCTTAAACTGTTATTACCATGTAACTCAGGTTCAATTCTAGTTTTTATTTTTATTAATCATTCCTAGTATATACTGCTTTACACAGTAACTACACTTTATTACAAGTATTCACTTTAATTACACAATAATACATAATAAAACAGCACAGAATAGGTATACATATAAAATACATGTAGAATCAATTGAACACAGTACAGATAAAGACCTAGTAGAGCACAGATGCAAGGACAGATTAATGGAAGGCATCATGAAAAAGTTTAGTATTTAATCTGGATTTAAAAATGGAAATGGTGGGAGAGGTCTTAATGTCTATTGGAAGACAGTTCCAGAGACGGACCGCATAGCAGCTAAAGGCAGCCTCTCCGTGCTTGGTGCGGGCTCTGGGTTGTACCAGTTGGGATTTATCTGCTGACCTAAGTGATTCTGAAGGGTGATACGTTTAAAACATCTCTGCTATATACAGAGGTCGTTGGCTATTTAATGATTTAAAAGTAAGTAAAAGGTCTTTGAAATCAATCCTGTAAGTTACTGAAAGCCAGTGTAAATATTTTAAGATTGGTGTGATGTGATCATTTCATTTGGTTCTGGTCTCTTGCTCTGTCTCTCTGCTCTGTGTAACGCACAGCCTTCAGGCCTGCGGAGAAAAAAACCTACAAGATGCAGAAAAAAAGGATAAATCTCCAACCTTAATAATGTCAGCAATAAACGCAGTAAAACTTAACTTTCATGACCAAAAAAACCATAAAAATTATTCAGTAAATCAGGAGAGAGGAACAAATCTTATTTCTGATTTTACATTTTTTACTTCAATTCAAACTATTTAGACTTTTGTGTTTTCATCACATTTAGCTTGTATTTTATTTAACATATCATCAGCTTTACAGGTTAGCTGTTCCTGTGTGCTTAAAAAGTTATGTTACTAACCTCTAAAAAATTACCAAATCATTCACATGAAGTAGATTTGTTATTCATTTTCTGAAAGTATCTGATTAGTTTAAAAAAACTAAATATGTTTTGTTTAATTTGGTTTTCAGAATGTCACTAGTTTACTTATACTTTTAAAATATATATATATACTGATGTACTGAAATACAGAGAAATCAACTTGTGAATACAATGCATGTTAATATAGTAAGTATAGCATGTTTAACATAAGCACATTCACACATGGAAAGTATCAATGTAAATAAATCATATGGCAGTAACTCTGCTGTACTTTCATTGTGTAAAAGTAGCTCACGAGCCAAAAAAGATTGGAGACCCCGGCAATAGATCGTTAAGCCCTAGTGGATGTTTAGATGATAGTTTAAAGTTTTCTTTCAGCAAAATCTTCGTCCACAGAGCTCACAAGCAAAATGCTTCTGTCCTTTAAGGACTCTTTTGTCACCGTTTAAATTGATCTTTTGGATAAATCTTTTCCACTGAACTCACATGCGAAATGCCTGTGTGGACTCTCATGTGTCTGTTTAAAGTTGTCTTTTGGCTAAATCTTTTTACACATAGCTCACAGGTGAAAGGCTTCTGTCCTGTGTGGACTCTCATGTGTCTGTTTAAATTTGTCTTGAGGCTAAATCTTTTTACACAGAGCTCACAGGTGAAAGGCTTCTGTCCTGTGTGGACTCTCATGTGTCTGTTTAAAGTTGTCTTGTGGCTAAATCTTTTTACACAGAGCTCACAGGTGAAAGGCTTCTGTCCTGTGTGGACTCTCATGTGGCTGCTTAAAGTTGTCTTTTGGCTAAATCTTTGTCCACATAGCTCACAAGGAAAGGGCTTGTGTCCTGTGTGGACTCTCATGTGACTGTTTAAAGTTGTCTGATGGCTAAATCTTTGTCCACAGAGCTCACAGGCGAAAGGCTTCTGTCCTGTGTGGACTCTCATGTGACTGTTTAAAGTTGTCATTTCGCTAAATCTTTGTCCACAGAGCTCACAGGCAAAAGGTTTCTCTCCTGTGTGCACTCTCATGTGGCTGCTTAAAGTTTTCTTTTGGCTAAGTCTTTGTCCACATAGCTCACAAGGAAAGGGCTTCTGTCCTGTGTGGACTCTCATGTGACTGTTTAAAGTTGTCTGACGGCTAAATCTTTGTCCACAGAGCTCACAGGCGAAAGGCTTCTGTCCTGTGTGGACTCTCATGTGACTGTTTAAATGTGCCTTTTGGCTAAATCTTTTTACACAGAGCTCACAGGCGAAAAGCTTCTGTCCTGTGTGGACTTTCATGTGACTCTTTAAATTTGTCTTTTTGCTAAATCTTTGTCCACAGAGCTCACAGGCGAAAGGCTTCTGTCCAGTGTGGACTTTCATGTGACTGTTTAAATTTGTCTTTTGGCTAAATCTTTTTACACAGAACTCACAGGCGAAAGGCTTATGTCCTGTGTGGACTCTCATGTGACTGTTTAAATGTGCCTTTTGGCTAAATCTTTGTCCACAGAGCTCACAGGCGAAAGGCTTCTGTCCTGTGTGGACTATCATGTGTTTGTTTAAATTTGTCTTTTGGCTAAATCTTTTTACACAGAGCCCACAGGTGAAAGGCTTCTGTCCTGTGTGGACACACATGTGTTTGTTTAAATTTGACTTTTCGCTAAATCTTTGTCCACAGAGCTCACAGGCAAAAGGTTTCTCTCCTGTGTGCACTCTCATGTGGCTGCTTAAAGTTGTCTTTTGGCTAAATCTTTGTCCACATAGCTCACAAGGAAAGGGCTTCTGTCCTGTGTGGACTCTCATGTGACTGTTTAAAGTTGTCTGATGGCTAAATCTTTGTCCACAGAGCTCACATGCGAAAGGCTTCTGTCCTGTGTGGACTCTCATGTGACTGTTTAAATGTGCCTTTAGGCTAAATCTTTGTCCACAGAGCTCACAGGCGAAAGGCTTCTGTCCTGTGTGGACTTTCATGTGTCTGTTTAAATTTGTCTTTTGGCTAAATCTTTTTACACAGAGCTCACAGGCGAAAGGCTTCTGTCCTGTGTGGACTCTCATGTGACTGTTTAAATTTGTCTTTTGGCTAAATCTTTTTACACAGAGCTCACAGGCAAAAGGCTTCTGTCCTGTGTGGACTCTCATGTGACTGTTTAAATGCGTCTTTTGGCTAAATTTTTGTCCACAGAGCTCACAGGCGAAAGGCTTCTGTCCTGTGTGGACTTCCATGTGTTTGTTTAAAGTTGTCTTTTGGCTAAATCTTTTTACACAGTGCTCACAGGCGAAAGGCTTCTGTCCTGTGTTGACTCTCATGTGACTGTTTAAATGCGTCTTTTGACTAAATCTTTGTCCACAGAGCTCACAGGCGAAAGGCTTCTTTCTGTTTAACATCTGGTGTTTTTAAACGAAGTTTCATCCATTTATTTTACTCTGGTAACAGACAGGCTTTTGTAGTTCCTACAGGGAGGATTGACCTTGCCCTAAGTACCAGGACTTGTACTGGTCCCCTTTTCAGTAGAACTCCCTTGAGAAAGTCCAGACTGCGACTGCTTTGTGGTTTGTTGATTTAGAATTGCACCTGGTGTGTCTTCCTGCCTAAGAGTCTGTGAAGAATGTCGAATGTGTGTGTGGTTATCTTTTTTTGTGTATGCTTAATAAAGCCTTTCGGAAGGCATCTGCCCGATGAGAGCGAACCTGACAACCGACTGGAGTGTACTTTTCCTCTCCACTTTGCAAAGTCTAAACTGATTGATTGTTTGATTATTGGTATTGGTTTTGACAAACTGATTACTATAACCCCCCTGTGCTTTGAACTTCCCTAAGGTAATCCTGGATTGATAAAATTACCCAACACCCTCCAAACTAGGCCAGAGTTTCTCCTGTTCCTCCCTTTTGTGGAGAAAATCTAGGTGCTGGTGGTTGACACGAGCACTCTGTTCTTCTGAAGCTTCTTATTTAACCAGAACCACCTGTTGAAAATCTGTAGGAAACACAAAAACATATTATGTGAATTACAGACAGCTGTAATTTTTTCCCCACATATAACAGTTGTATTATTTCTTTAAACTGACAGTAGAATGAAATGTATTTACAATTGGAAACTGAACTTTGAGCCTCTATAAATCATATGAGCCTTAACCCTCAGGCTTCACTTTAATTTTCATACAAAAGAGTCATTAGAGGACAAAAATGTCCGCTTGTAAAAGTGGCTATAAAAAATGTATACATTAATGTTTATTTTTACTTTTTTTTTCATAAATCTGTTGAACAACTTCAGCCATGCTCAAACATAAAAAACTCAATCATTTTGAGGCTTTTAACCCCTGAAATGCCCATTTGTAATTCATGAAAAAAACACACTAAAACTGAGTTATTAGATAGCATTAGAGGACAACAATGTCCACTTTTAAAACAACTTTAAAAATGGTCCAGATTAGGGCTGGGCGATATGGACAAAACTTATATCTCGATATCTTTTAGCTGAACTTCCGATATACGATATATCTCGATATTTTTCCTCCTAACCCTAACAGTATTGACTCATATCAGCGAATATACTGTAATGACTCAAGAGTCTCTGGTTGCTCATTTATGAGTATTATTTTCGGGCTACTTTCGCCATAACCCACGCCTTACAAACTCTTAACTTTTTCTACAGAATCGCTCCTAACAGAGTATTTACTAGCATAGCAAACCAGAGTGGAAAAAAACGGAACAACATTTCTCACCCGTTGAGCTCGCCTTCAAAATAAAACGGTAACCCTATAGTTTACAATTCAAACCCTTACAATATATCTGAGGTAATTTGGCCACTCCGGCTTTCCGTAGAGGAGGGAGGGGTTTGGATTGTCTCTCCGCACAAGCAGGATGGAAAACAGAACTTCGCTGACGTTGAACGTCCCCAAATAATTAAAAACCAGGACGCCAAATGCGAAGTTTAGAGCAGCACAATTACCCAGAGGCTCTCAGATTGAGCAAACTTGTAAGAATACATGTAATAGCCGCTTAAAGATGGAGCAGCATGTCACTAGCACAGCAGCTAATTGCTAGCATAGCAGTTTCACCAGTTATATCGATATAAAGTCACCTTATATCTTGTTTTAAAATTATACCGATATTTTAAAAATATCGATATATCGCCCAGCCCTAGTCCAGATTAATATTTTTTTCTGCTTTTTGGGTCCAAATCTTGGGCTCAACTTCATTTCTGATTGAAAAAATCAAATATTGAATGTTTATCTAAGTTTTAACCCTTTATATGCCAGTTTGATTATGTGTATTTCTTCAGGCACTCGAGGAGTACAGACGCTTCCCTCTTTCGCTCCCTTATCTTTTTTTCCCAAGGCTCTTTGTCCTGTCTGCCCACAGAGCGCTTCTCTGCATTTCTTCTGAAAAACTCTATTTTTAACCATGCATTTGATAAACTGGTCATTCAACGCGATCGATAAGATTTTTTCAACAATGAGAATGGAGCAGGGGGCTCCCACATGTCCACAGGGGACACACCCGGTGGGGTATCTGCTGGATTCCTGGTGGGAATGGAAGACCATATGCCTCCCCCAGTTGTCCATTGAGGATATCGAAGACGTGTGGATATTCGGTCTGATGATCACTGGATTTCTCCTGATTGGAGTGGGAGGATATCTGGTTTTCTGGAAATTTGGGAAGACGGGAGCGATTGGAGGGCGACCCGCACCCACGGAAAGCACCGTCCGTGTGGAGACTTCTCAGACTGGAATGTTACTCGAGGTGAATCGTAAGCTGGACAATGCTCTAGCTGCGATACCGGTATTAGTGCGCAAAATGGATGTCATCTCGGAGAGAGTTACCGGACGGTATGGACAAGCTAAAAAACCCAAAACTGGCTTCAATGAAGGACTGGAAATGATCAGTTTAAAGACTGAAGGCAGAGAGGAAAATTATCTCAGCCTGACCCAAACAAATTCTTGTTATCTGAATCTGACATCCTGGTAGCCTTGAGCTGCAAGCAACTAAAACCCCCACGAAGGAATGCAGACAAATGCTGTGACACCCCCCCCCCCCCCATGTGAATTCATGGATTTTTTTTTCACATTCTGTCTCACAGTTGAAGTGTACCTATGATGTAAATTACTGACCTCTGACATCATTTTAAGTGGGAGAACTTGCACAATCGGTGGCTGACTAAATACTTTTTTGCCCCACTGTATGGAGGATGTGAGTTGAGAGGAGCAGCATGGTGGTGTACTGACTGTGTGATTTGGCTGCAGCCCAGATTGGACAAAACAAAGCAATAACTGGAGTTCCGTGTGTAAACTGGCCTGAATATGAAAATAGAAAACAAGAAACACAAGAAAAAGTTGTAAACGACAGCTTGACTTTAGAAAAAATATAGAAAAATCAGACAACTGCTAAACAGTTAATCAAAAACAGATGTGTAGAAAAACAACTGTTGTTCAGAGTGCTCTTAAAGTTGCAATTTGACTTGCTCTCATGTTTCCATAAGACCACCACCCACTCGACTAGGGCATTAAATTCACTGGGCTGCATGCTGACTTAGCGACTGCACTCTGGAGTCACATGTGGAGGCTGTAGTAAGCATTTTGTTTTTGTCTTTAGCGCTGCAGACCACTTATTGCAGCATGGAAATAATGAATAGTTTCACAACTTTTAAATCAAAAAGATAATCAGTCCATCACCATTCTCCTTCCCGGCACCTCCGTTCTGCCGACTCCAACCTCCATTCCCCTTTCGGAACAAAACATGGCACCATGGGGGCTCGAGCCTTTGCAGCCGCTGACCCCACACTTTGGAACTCTCTTCCACTAAGCATCAGGAATTAGAGCTGAGGAAAGTAATTAAATAATCGATGCATGGGGATGCGGACATAAACGATTCTGCATCGTAGAAGAGTATGCCATAATCGATTATAGTGGAATGTAGTTTTGTTTTTTTAACGGCTGCACCAGCGCAGCATCCATATCTGTCAGAGTGAGCGCCCTCCACATTTACCAAGTAGTTCCGCCTTAATGTGGTACTGCAGGGCTGAGCGCTAGAGTTGTAACCTGAGATCGAACTGGAACCGGATCAGCCCGACCGGTTCTGTTGGATTTGGGCCGTAAATTATGTTAATTGAGCGGGATGCCACGCGGTGCGCTCCGCTCGCACAGCAACTGAGA
This sequence comes from Nothobranchius furzeri, assembly GCF_043380555.1. NCBI lineage: Eukaryota > Metazoa > Chordata > Actinopteri > Cyprinodontiformes > Nothobranchiidae > Nothobranchius > Nothobranchius furzeri. Next base: position 69,464,626 of record NC_091747.1, read on the forward strand.
GAGGGAGAGAGAGAGACATTGTCTGCTCACACAAGAGAGAGGATCGGCGGACGCTCCTCCAAACACGCATTATTATTTTCGTAATTTAATTATTATTTCTCCTCGAAGCGCTCAGTCAGACCGAGTGTTGTGATGTCGGGAGATCCGGTCTTGGGGAGGGGGCGGGGTCAGTGACGACGGCTGCAGCGTGATCGTCTGTCTCTTATTTAGGGACACGGTGAAGTTAAAAGGAGAGAGAAACAGAAGTTCTTGTTCCACTTTATTCTTTTGTTTCATGAAGATAAACTGATGTTAAATTCAGCTTAAAGAGAAACTGGGAGGAAGCTTTGGTTCATTTTACAGGAGATCTTTTTTCCTGTCTGCTCCTCCAGAGACAGCATGGACATGAAGGTTACATGGTGAGGGTCACACAGGACAGGTTAGTTAGCTGGTTAGTGAAGAAGATCCATCAGCTAGGTAATTTAATCCTAATCCAGCCCACAGCCTTCTGCTGGTGTAATTATCAGAAAGAATAAAACACACATCTTAAATATTGTAGCGACCCCGAGCGTCTAAGCGGCAGGGTTATAGTCCCCAAATCAACCAGCAGGAGGCAGTAGAAAATCACACAGACCTTTATTAGGCTTTTTCTTCAACGCTTTGTAACGCTATAGACACGATCCTCTATCACGCTCCTACCACACAGAGTCACGGTGTCAGTTAACCATGCTAATTCAACCCGCTCCACAGAACACACATCACCTTCCCTGTGGCTTACATAACACTCACACAACAGCAAATCAGCACATAGGAACTAGCAGAACGATAGGAAACACATATTACACAATACCCAGAATGCACCTGGCTTACAACCCCAGCCAGGTCACTACAATATGAATGGAAGTGTAGAATTTGTTTTATGTTTTATTATTTTCTGCATCAAACAGAACTTGATTCATTCTCCAACATTTCAGAAATGAACCACTGGGTTCAAATGAAATAAACTAAGTCAAACATTTGGTGTTATTTCTGACACCCTTCAACTGTGGAATAAATATCTGACTCTAGAGCTGCTCAGAGACATTAAACACTCATATATGAACCCATTATGTATTTTATTATTACATTATGTGTCCTGCAGGTTTTCAGTACTTTTTTAGATTTTGTGACTTTTTGCAAAGCGTGTTTTTCTCAGCCTGAGGCGTGGCGTTGAACGAGGAAACAGATGTTTTACTTTGTTAAATCTTCTTAAATGTTTAAAATGTTTTGTCCTAACCTGTTGTGAATGGAGAGATTTTGAGGGATGGCAGGTTGTGTCACTTCCGTTTTTGATAAAAAAAAAAAAAGCAATTATCTGACATCTTCTATTTATTGATGAAAACAAATTAATATGAAATAATCGTGATGCATCGGGATATCGAATCGAATTGAATCGTTGACCCAATAAACGAATCGAATCAGGAGACAAGTGAAGATTCACACTTCTATCAGGAATGCCGTCTCTCTTTCTACTTTTAAGTCACTGCTTAAAACCCACTTCTCTTAAGATCAACCCAGCATCCCCAGTCTGTTTACTATGTGTCATGTTTTATTATGTGTTTATTGCATTTTTTGTGAAGCCTCTTTGACTGACTTAAAAAGCATTAGACAAGTTTAATGTATTATTATTATTGTTATTATCATTATTATCACTTACAACCGCAGAAATAGCCATGCAAAGTGTGTCCCCACTCCCTGTTCAGCTATTTTCCTGCACCAGATCTGGCGTTTACAGATGTTTCACACCTGTGTGAATAGCACAGCTGTCTAAGAGAAAAACCACTTCTCCAACTCATTTACATATCTGAAAGGTGGCAGCCCTACCTGTGTCCATGCTGTCCAGGTCCAGGTGGTGAAGAACACACGATGAGTCAGTCCCAGCTGATGGATGATCCTGAAGTGGTAGCAGGTTTTCTTTAGCCGTGTTTAGCTAACAGCTGCAATAGAAACAAAGCAGGAGAGCTGATTAAGATGCTGCTTCAGAACAACGCAGGACATTAAAGATCCAACGCTTTGGTTCTGGCCAAAGGAACAGCAGCAGATCCAGAGGGCAGGAAGTCTAGAGAAAAGCTTTTCTAACCCACAACCTGATTCTGGAGCTCCGATTGTCACGAAGACCGCAGAATATCTTCTCTGGTTCTGGAAAGAACTCCACCAAGTTGTTGAGGAGGAGGAGAAAGTTTCCACAGCCTGGTGAGAAGATTTCTGCAGCAGCAGCAGTTAGTCGCTTTAGCGGATCAACTCTCCCAGAGACTGAAGTGAAGACGTTTTTACTGCAGAGCCTCAAATATTCTCCTCACACACCAGAGCAACAACAAGCTAGCTCTGCTAGCAGCTTCCGGTTTCTGCTTCTTCCGGTGGTCGGTAACCAGCGTAAAGGCGCATTAGCGCCACCTGCTGGAGCAGAATAAAACACATAACGCGTTATATTTTTATTATTTTAGATGGTCTCTTTAAAAGCCACGAAAAACAAGTAAAATAATTTTTTCTTTATGTTTTTCTTATCTAAATCTGACCAGTTTTATTCTTTATGAACTTCAAACAAACTAAAAAATCTTACTTTCTATAAAGAATGTGATAGAAACTTTTGATGTTGTTACTTTTATTTTTAGCAGCTCTGAGAAGCGAACAAAAGTGCTGGGAAGGTGCTGAATTAGTCATTATAGCTTCACGTAATGCTTAATGAGGCCACCAGAGGGCGACGCTCTTGTTTTCTCCACTCACTGAGCTCTGATGGGCAAAAGTAAAAAATTAGATTCTATTTAGAATAAATATTCCTCATATGTACTATAATATAATAAATACTCAGTACAAAAATATAATACATATGTAACTGTTGTATTTTTCACTCAAGTCCAGAATCATGTCTTCAGTTTCTGAGGTGCTTATGGACATGTCCAGGTTGTCTCCAGAGCACCATGGGTTAGCGATGGGACAATGGAGACAGGCTTCATCATTGGACACAAAGACAGAGACTATCATCAGCCAGGAGCTTGTTCTGTTCATCTTACAGAGCAGAGCACTCTGTGCATCACCCACTTTCAAAATGGTGCTGCACAGCTAATGGACACTGAGAATCAAAAAAAGGAAGGCTGGAATGCAGGTGAGCGAAGGTTTATTAAAACAAAATAGAACAGATTAACAGAGCATATTCTACAAAAGCTTTCAATGTGAAAGAGAGAGCAAGGCAGAAATACAACAAGTTACAATGCTCTTAAATAGATAAGATTAGTTCAAATCCTAAATAAAATAAAGAGCTATAGGAAGCAGGAGAGACTATTCTCAAAGCCAGCCTGAACAGCTGAGTCTTCAGCTGCTTCTTAACTCATTCACTGCCAGCTGTTTTCTGATCGCTAACGGCCTTCGCTATCTATCTATCTATCTATCTATCTATCTATCTATCTATCTATCTATCTATCTATCTATCTATCTATCTATCTATCTATCTATCTATCTATCTATCTATCTATCTATCTATTATCTATTATCTATCTATCTATCTATCATCTATCTATCTATCTATCTATCTATCTATCTATCTATCTATCTATCTATCTATACACACACACACACGCACGTGTATTTGTAAATACAGGTTACCTGTGGAATTTCTTTCTGCAGCACACCCGTATGATTGTCAGAGTGCGAGTGGTTAGCACTGTTGCCTTGCAGCACAAAGGTTGCAGGTTCAAAACTCGGCTGCAGCCTTTCTGCGTGGAGTTACATGTTCTCCCCATGCATGCGTGGGTTTCCTCTGGGTACTCCGGTTTCCCCCACAGATCACAACATGCCCTATAGGTTATAAATTTTAAGTCGCTTTGGATAAAAGTGTCTGCCAAATGAATAAACATAAACATAAACATGTATGTATGTATAACAGTTATAAACAAAATAAACCAAAGAAGGGATGAGTGAAATGTGTTCATGACACTGAAGCACCAAAAACAGTGTTCTCGATTGATTCGCAGTAAACATAACAAAATACCAATAAAGTAGTAAATATAAATATATATACATACATAGTTATATATGTCTACATAGGAATATGTATATTTGTATCATAAACAATAACAACACTAAGAAAATAAGACAAAAACATTAAAAAAAATCTGCAATCCAATATGGCTGCCACCTGAAGACGTCATAATATACAAATTATGTGAGTGAATTTGTTCCTATCACAAAATTTGGCTCATACTGAAGATTTTTCTAATTGACAATATTCCTCTATCTCTAACCAGATTTAAGCTACAAGCTCTTTAAATAGTGATTTAAAATTTTCATATTTTACTGTAAGAACTATGGTGCCTAAAGGGTTAATTGTAATTTTTTAAACTATACAACCCCTGGGGCTCCCTGGCCAATCAAAACTAGCAGCTGCCCCGCCCTCCAGCATGCCCTGGGTCTTTCTTTGGGACTTCTCCCAGTTTGGATGTGCCAGGAAAACCTCACCAGGGAGGCATCCTAACAAAAGGCCTGAGCCACCTCAACTGGCTACCCACATGTGAACACAAAAATCCCTATAGGGCCCTACTTGGGACTGGGCCCAGATGCGAAAGCCCCAAACGGTGTCCAGGTCCTGTAGCCACCATGTACCACCATGCTGACAGCTGTTTTCAGCTAGCTTGGCCCCGTGCGTCAGAAGTAAACATGTCTACTTCACCTCACATCAGACGCAACCTCACAAACAGAAGTTCCACCTCCATGTTGTTTTCCCCATTATAAACTACATGAATGAATCTGTTCAGGTTGAATTTGAGTATCAGAACCTGGAAAGCCCAGATGGCTTCTATTGTGTACCGTGTGTTCCTGTTGATCATGTGATGTGTCTAAAAACCGATAAACCTGAATATGAACCTGTCATTGCATCAGTTCTCAGTAAAATGTATGTTTGTCTTGATGTATTTAACTCTTACACGAGAGACACGTTGGAGAACATGTACAATAAGTGCAATGTCTACCTGTGACCACAAGGTGGAGCACGTAACACACTTAAAATTGTCCTGTGGTCTAGATGATCATCTGAACAGCTTCATAAAGACTCGTCAATGGGAACAAAATGTTCAAGTTGTTCCTCAGCTTCATTGGATCTAAAGGTCACATTTCAGTAGTTTGCTTCCTTATAAATGAAATATATTCCAGAACAAACTTTTCAGTGCACTGGCGGCTGCTCATCAGGCGTCAGTGTTTCACTTGTATAATCCTAAATCCTGACCTTTTGTGTCAGTGACCTTTGTGTTCTCCATTACCTGATTAAAACAGCTTCCTGCTTTTGTAAGGAGACCCTGCTGCTTTGTTACATCACCTTGGTGTTCGAATGTTCCTTCTCCCGCCCCTCATCTGGGTAAAGTCCACAGTGGGGGATGCTGGGTCAGTTTACGTTGATAGGAGTGTACGGGGCTTTGGGTCACGTTCCTATGGTAACAGAGAGCTTTCTCACCGCCTGCCCTGACTTAATTTGTGTGTTCGCATCTGTGTGCTTTTGTGTGTCTGACCAATTACCCCTGTAGGGTGTTATCTACTCTCGCAGAGGTTGACATTGTCACCCTGATGGCTGGGTGGTCACCGTTCAGGTGAGAGGCTGAGTTTCCACCGTGCAAGTGAGCGGGAGGGTAAAACAGACGGATCATAGGAGAGGGTGAGACTGACGGGAACAGGGAGGATGGAAGGATGTGACAGAGAGGAGGAGACAGCAGGGACACGGGGGGTAAAAGCCAGACTATGTCAACAAACAGCAGATATTTATGTCAAGTACTGATAGCTTTTCCCCCAACATTACCGTAAATGGGAGTTGTTCTGGACTAATTATCACGAGAGCTGCTACACAAACAGCTCAGCGTTGTTACAGTCACTGCAGGTTGTTTGCTTTCATTTGAACAAAAGATTTAAATTTGTTGCTGTCTTAAAAAATTTCACATTGTTTGTTTTGTTAAAAGAACTGACTGAGATTCATGCAAAAAATATGAATATTTCTGTCACAATTTTGCAGTCCTCGGTCATTTCAACATACATTTTAAGAAATTCCTGCCAGGTTTGCGTCGTGGAGGCTCCAAAAGAGGTGTATTTTGGTGCTGGTGGTGATATTTCTGCTGAGAAAAGGTTTATAAATCCAAATTGCATTAATTGCTGTGACTTTTAGGCCCTGTCCACACGTAGCCGGGGATCTGCCAAAACGTAGATATTTTTCTACGTTTTGGCCTGTCGTCCACATGAAAACTGAGTTTTCACACGAAAACGGATCTTTTTAAAAACTCCGGCCAAAGTGAAGATCTGCGTTTTCTCCGTTTTGGGTGTCTGCGTGTGGACAGACAAAACCGGAGTTTTAAGGTCCGCAACGTCACTTTCCGCGACAAAAAAATGCTGACATCACGTGTGCGACCTGTGTTTACACTAGCCGACAGCATGGATGCCCTCAGAGCTGCGCTCGCTTTATCAATTGTCCAAGCGCTTTTTGCTTGTTTGTTTTTGCAAGTGGAATTACTGCTCCTTGTGGAAGACCACAGACGAAGGACGAGGTTAAGAACGGGGGAAGTACTGCCGCCTACAGGTCTGGCATGTCCTTAACAACGTATTTATCCGGGTACGTGTGGACAGAGTTTTTTTTTTTAATGAGGTGGTGTGGATGCAAGTTTTTGGAGGGACGGATATTCGTTTTTAAAAAACCCGGCTCGTGTGGACTAGGCCTTAGGAGAGGTGGGGCTGCATTCAGAAGCCAGAAATAAATATTGGTCTTGACGGTGCTTGCACTAACAATGAGTTTATCGGTCATGTTAGACCTGTATAGTATTTAAATACTGGATATTTGGGAAGCAGTATACAGTAAGATGGTGTATTTTATGTAACCTTTATGCAGAAATACAAAAATTCTCTGTTGAAGTTATAACTAACTTGATGTTTTATCTTTTAACCTTGTTGCATAAAGGGGGGGAATTTGTCCTGGGAACTGATTAAGTCCTGCACTGAATTTTCGGAAGAGCTCCATATCCTCCTTTCTTACCTTTGTTCCTGACCTCCAGAACCGCAAGTTAAAAACTAAAGTCAACTACTGCGTGGTAATGTGGCAAGGGGGAGAAACGAGGGCCTGGGCGGGATTCAATCCCCAGACTCCCGGGTGAGAGTCACGCATGCTAACCGGTCAGCCAAAGGGACATCCCCTTGGCCAAGTAGCCAGGGTGCATCATCAATCAGGACACAGTGACGGGCCGCCCACACGGCCACAGTAACATTTGAAGTGTTTTGCTGGGAAGGTTGCATGTTGCGTTCTTTATAGGTGCTGAGCATTTAAGGTGATTCTTTCACTCAGCCTGAAGGTCTGCAAAGTGCAGGATCTCCACCACACAGCAGAACTCCTTCAGGCTTGTGTATTTGTTAGGATTAAAAATCAAAGTTGCAAAGCAAACAAAGTCAGTGGTACAGTCTCGTTGCTGTTAGCCAATCAGAGGCGAGATGTCTGAATACCAGGAAATGAGACCTCAAAATCTTCCGTCTTCTTCTCACGATCTGCTCCGGCCCATCTTTACTTCCTGAAAAAGAAACTATTTTTCCCCAGAGTTCAACTAAATAAGAATTAATTTATAGCAAAGATCACTGCAAATGTGTTGAAAAAACTAGTGAATAGGGATGAGCGAGTTCACTACTATCTGTATCTGTATCTGTACTCGGAATGGGCGTGGCATAACTCGGAAGCGGGCATGGTTTAACTGGAAGTGGGTGTGGTTTAACCGGAAGTGGGTGTGGTTTACATCAATATATTATTTTAAGTCTGAAAGTGATATGGATTGATGAGAAGTTGATATGTGTATTGTTTATTTGAAAACTATTTACAGAGCAGCCTCAGAATTGAGATTAAATATTTTTGATCACAATAGTAAAGAAACTATTACAGAACAAGTTTTTCAGTAAAATCAGAACATTAATATTTAAGTGCATGAATTCATACATCTGAACTCATGCAGTAGGAACTAGGAAATATGAAATACTAGAAACATTTTATTTTAATTTGATTAAACTGATTTTTTTCTTAACGTTCTTGGCATTTTGCCCCACACAAAGTTAAACAAAACAATGTTGATTAAGGTGTGTGTGTGTGTGTGTGTGTGTGTGTGTGTGTGTGTGTGTGTGTGTGTGTGTGTGTGTGTGTGTGTGTGTGTGTGTGTGTGTGTGTGTGTGTGTGTGTGTGTGTGTGAGAGAGAGAGAGAGATAGAGAGGGTGAGAGGGAGTAAAAAAAAAAAAACAGACCGGAGCGGAGGCAGTGACTGATGCAGCACGTCAGCTGTGTCTTCTCAAATGCACCACGTACGTTACGAAAAAAGTAACTTTAAATATTCTACCGAAAAAGAGGCGAGCTGAAGAAAACCTAGGGAGTTCTGAAGAAACGTGAGCAACAGTGAAGCAAGCACAGCGAGATCCGTTACCGTGTGTGTGTGTGTGTGTGTGTGTGTGTGTGTGTGTGTGTGTGTGTGTGTGTGTGTGTGTGTGTGTGTGTGTGTGTGTGTGTGTGTGTGTGTGTGTGTGCGTGGATGAGCCGGACAGACTGAGCTCCTGGCTGCAGAGTTTTGTGTGTAGGGAGGGGCGGGCACTCTATGTGACTATCCAATCACAGAGCGTGAAGACAGTCAGTTACCCAATGAGGATTTTCCTTCAGCACGACGACAGATATTTACGAGGTTTACTCGTTTCATGCTCGTATTCGTCAAAAATGCTTTATCCGTACCGGATACTCGTCTGAAACGAGTACCCGGCTTATCCCTACTAGTGAACTTGGTCTTTAATATATTTGTCTTTTTTCTCTTATCTGACCCTATAGGGAGATCAAAATTATAGTCAGATTAAAGTCAATTATATAATAATACAGATGTGTTGCAACCACAAGTATTTATGTGGAGAAACCCTGCTGGGACAAACAGCAGGTGGTTCCCAGCACATGTTATGATTTGGAGCTGGCATGCTGGCCCAGCTAAACCCGGTGACCATCCATGCTAGTCTATGCTGGTTTTTCCAGTAGGGAACTATGACAAGCCTCATCTAAAGAGGGTATGAAGTCTTTGAATGCCATAGATGAACTGTTCAGTAGCTGCTGAGTCTTTGAATTCTTTAGCCTCGCTTCTAGGAGCAACAACTAAAGAAAATCACGCCCTTCAAATGCATGTTTGCTGAGGAACTAATACAGCTGAGGGACACGGTTCTTTCTATCTGCATGATTTTGACCTTTCTGATGGAAGAGCAAAATAAAAGCACAGCATATGGCACATTAGTAATTAAATGCCCCAAGCCCATGCTACATGTTATTGCACAAGGTCATCTTCAAGTTCCTTCCAGAAAGACGTGGAAAGACCCCTGTGGTGGGAAACAACAAAGAACTAGAGGCTGAAAAGGGTTTAATTACAGAACAGTAACAACAAGTGACACACTTGAACTGTCTGGTTTCTTCTGTGGGTTTGCAGATTCATCATGTTTGCTTAGTTGTGTGCAGAGTAAAGGCAGGATTTCATGCAACCGTGTGCAGTCCTGGACTCGGTTGTCATGGGAGACCTCCCGCTTATAATCCTCCTCACATCCCAGGTGCTCTCGGTCGCATTAAACCCTGATGACAAATCACAGCCAACTTCATTTGCCACAACGATAAACTGTGAAATTGTGATTGTGACAGGAAACCGTCACTGTGTCGCAGAAACGGTAGAAACCGCTTCCGTACATTTGGTGTTTTTTAAACCATACACCAATTTCATCCTGCATGGTGAATGATCACATTACACCAATACAATCATCCATCCATGAGAAGAATGTTGATGAAGACAGTTTCATGGTAAAAATGGGATTTTTTTAACAGTGCACTAAAAAAAATTAATTTTAATCTGATATTTGTAATATAACAGGTTATGTAAATCATGCACTCCTGCTAAGCGCCACACACACTGTGAAGAGATCCCTCTGTTCCTATTGGCTTAGCTCTTTGTCTTTGCCCAACCTGGGGAACAACTTTAGACTCTGTGGCAATAGTTTGTCCAAATTATTCTCATTTTTCAGTTCTGAGAGAGAACTTGGACATTGAGCCATGCCTTCAAAACATCGTGGCTTGATTTTTGCTTGGACTGTTTGTCATCTGTTGTTCCCTTGCAGCTGCTTCAAAATGCTGTGCCTTCATTTTTCACAGCAACAAAGAGAACAGATATCACTTATTCTGGCTGTCCTTCACTGGCACCCAGTTCCATCGATCCATTTTTGTCCACGTGTCTGGGGTTGGGTGGCGGGGACAGCAGCCTAAGCAGGGAGTCCCAGACTTCTCTCCAGCGTGTCCTGGGCAGTGATGCCAGTGCCTTACTCTGAAATGACCACATGTTTAAGTAAAGACTAATCTAACATGTTACAATTACCATTTCAGTACTCAAGTTAAAGTTATTTGTACAAGACGCTATGCATTCCTGGTTACTATTTTTGTGTAACCGTTTTTGTGATTTGCAAAGATGGCAAAACCAGCACAGGAATAGCAAGATGCAAATAACCAACAATAGCATGTAAATTATATTCAGAACATACAGCATCCTAGATTACTAAATGACCAGACAGCTAGTGATGTGTCGGTCGTGAACGAGCCGGCTCTAAGAACTGGCCCTATGAAGTGAACGATGGGAGCCCCCCCACCCCCACCCCACCCCGGGTACTCCGGCTTCTTCTCACAGTCCAACAATGATTGGTTGATTGATCCCTCCAAAGTGTCCTTAGGTGTGACTGTGGGCATGCTTGGTTGTTTGTACTGGTTGTCAGTGTTGCCCTGTAATGTACTGGCAACTTGTTGGTGGTGCACCCCACACCTGTATTCCAGAGGGCTGGTTATAGGCACCAGCCCCCACAACCCTGCCTGGACAAGTAGGTGTAAAAAATGGATGGATGTTTCAGTAGCCTATGTTTAAAACAACCAGTGTAGAAAAAAAAACTCTCATTGCTATGACTCATTTGGCACACACACACACACACACACACACACACACACACACACACACACACACACACACACACACACACACACACACACACACACACACACACACACACACACACACACACACACACACACACAGAGACTTCAGTGAACAACATTCAGGATTTTAGATTTGCCAAACTAATTCTCCTCATCCTCCCACAGACAAACCTAGCTCAGGTTATGCAACGATTGGTGGTTTGTCCAACTCCAGGTTTTTTATTGTGGGATGAATTTTTTATGTGACAAAGCAGGTAATTAAGCAGAGTGATGTTTTCATGTCTCAGTCTTATCCTGGGATGATTCATGAGTCGTGAATCAAACACCAACCAGCTCTTCAGTCACACTATTGTTTTTATTTAAAAGATTAGTTTGTTTTGGGTTTTTTGTTTTTGTTGTGTTTTTTCTCCTGTTGTTTTTGTTCATGTCGGAAAAATGTGAGCATGCGATGGCCTTAGTTTGTGGATATCTCGTCTCGTCTTCTTACGCCTATCCGGGTCCGGGTCGCGCGAGCAGCATCCCAATTAGGGAGCTCCAGACCGTCCTCTCCTCGACCACCTCCACCAGCTCCTCCGGGCAGGACCCCAAGGCGTTCCCGGGCCAGTTCGGAGATGTACTTTCTCCAACGTGTCCTGGGTCGACCAGGGGGCCTCCTGCAAGCAGGACATGCCTGAAACACCTCCCTGGGGTGGTGTCCTGGAGGCATCTTAACCAGATGCCAAAACCACCTTAACTGACTCCTCTCGATATGGAGGAGCAGCGGCTCTACTCTGAGTCTCTCCTGAATGTCTGAGCTCCTCACCCAACCTTACCCAAAGCTTATGACCATAGGTGAGAAGTGGGTGGTAGATCGGCTGGTAAATCGAGAGCCTTGCTTTCCGGCTCAGCTCCTTCTTCACCACAACAGACGGGTTCAGCGTCCACATCACTGCAGATACCGCCCCAATCCGCCTGTTGATCTCCCGCACCCTCATTCCCTTACTCGTGAACAAGACCCCAAGATACTTGAACTCCTCCACTTGAGGCAGTACCTATTTTCCAACCTGGAGTTGGCAAGCGGCCCTTTTCTGGTCGAGAACCATGGTCTCAGACTTGGAGGTGCTGATCCTCATCCCATCTGCTTCACACTTGGCTGTGAACATCCCCAACAAGAGCTGTAAGTTCTGTAAGAATTCTGATGAAAACTCAAAAGAGAGATCGTTTCTCTCCTGTCTTAGCTTCCCTACATTGGCTACCTGTTAAATTCAGAAGAGATTTTAAGATCCTCCTTCTCACAAATAAAGCTCTTAACAATCAATCTCCATCATACATCAGTGACCTGATTGTTCCATATGTTCCTAACTGAGCACTTCACTCTCAGACTGCAGGTTTACTTGTGGTTCCCAGAATATCAAAAAATAGGATGGGAGGCAGATCTTTTAGTTATCAGGCTCCTCTCTTGTGGAACCAGCTCCCAGCTTTGGTCCGTGAGACACTCACCTTGTCTACATTTAAGAATAGGCTTAAAATATTTTCATTTGATAGGGCCTATGGTTAAAATCTGATGTTAGCCCAGATCTGGACAAGTGGGGGAGTAGAGGGAGGTGGAGTGTACAGTCGGTAAAGACGGCTCTCCCTTGCCCTGCCTCCAACATGCCTCCATCTAAAAGGCTAGGTTATCCAGAGTTATCTCTGTAGTTATGCTGCTATAGGCGTAGACTGCTGGAGAACATAACCCTAACCCTAACCCACTGACACTAGTCAGTGACTCGATGCAATTTGTTGGGTTCCTTATATAGGAAACTTTTTTCTGATTGGCTTAATGAACTGACCTGTATTGGAATGTTTATTATGTGAGGTGCCTTGAGACGACTCTTGTCGTGATTTGGCGCTTTATAAATAAACGAATTGAACTGTAAGTCAGAGCCTGATGAAGCTAGGAGGGCCACATCATCTGCATAAAGCAGAGATGAGATTCTCCTGCCACCAAACTTCACACCTTCAACACCATGGCTGCACCTAGAAATCCTGTCCATAAGTTATATGAACAGGACCGGTGACAAAGGGCAGCCCTGGCAGAGTCCAATGTAAATAGAAACTCAACACAATTTCTTCATTTAAAACAGCACAATTGTGAGCCTCAGAGCCTTCACCTGTATTTTTTAAATAAAGGGCATAATATGGAATACACTTTCTCACTGGGTCAGAAGGGAGGAAAAAAACTCTACTTAAACATTTATTTCAGGTAAAAGAAACATTTATGTGATTTAGGTGTGCTCATGATAGTGAGAAATAGCAAATGTGCTTTAAAGTTAGACAGTTATTCTTGAAACATTGTGAAATGTATAGTTCAAAATCTAAATTAACTCTAGGAAGATGGGCAAGTAAGCACGAAAAATAAATCCTACTAGTATGAGCCTTTGGCACAAGAAAAATGTACAAAACCTCCCACAGGATAATAGACGAAGAAGAGGTCCACTGTGCCCATTTACAGTTTTTTACAGACGTTAGTACCCATTTCTCAATACTTAGGTCACATTTGCAAAACTCTACATATGCTCAACAGAAGTCTATGTGGGCCAAACTGAGGATCAGTTATCATTGCTTTGGCACAAAATGCATTGAGTGACTACATCTCTCAAATGTCATGAAGTCCCTTCTCACTCAGACACAACAACTGCCAAAACTCATTGTACTAACAGGACATTTTGCCCTTGCTTACATACTGTTCACAAAACTGTAAAACGCATGTTCAAAACAATAACATACTGCAAAACTGAATATGACAGCAACATCCAACAGCAATATGTTGTTGAAACATAAATGCAGTTTAACCAGCCACAGCTGGCTCTAATTGTAGATGTAACTGGGCCATACAACACTGGACGGCTCCTTGCGTTCCTGCATGATCTCTATGGAAGGGTTGTGCTAGGTGAGGAAAGGGATGTGGACAGACTTAGGCCTAGTCCACACGTAGCTGGTTTTTTTTAAAAACGAATATCCGCCCCTCCAAAAACTTGCATCCACACCACCTCGTTTAAAAAAAAAACTCTGTCCACACGTACCCGGATAAATACGTTGTTAAGGACATGCCAGACCTGTAGGCGGCAGTACTTCCCCCGTTCTTAACCTCGTCCTTCGTCTGTGGTCTTCCGCAAGGAGCAGTAATTCCGCTTGCAAAAACAAACGAGCAAAAAGCGCTTGGACAATTGATAAAGCGAGCGCAGCTCTGAGGGCATCCATGCTGTCGGCTAGTGTAAACACAGGTCGCACACGTGATGTCAGCATTTCTTTGTCGCGGAAAGTGACGTTGCGGAGCTTAAAACTCCGGTTTTGTCTGTCCACACGCAGACACCCAAAACGGAGAAAACGCAGATCTTCACTTTGGCCGGAGTTTTTAAAAAGATCCGTTTTCGTGTGAAAAAACTCCGTTTTCGTGTGGATGACAGGCCAAAACGTAGAAAAATATCTACGTTTTGGCAGATCCCCGGCTACGTGTGGACAGGGCCTGAAAGATTCCGTAAGCCACATTTTCTTCCCCTGGCACATTCCTAACGCCTCGTTCTCAACTCGCCAACCTCTCCACTCTCGTAAGATCCCAGCCAGGTCCAGACTCCAGATTCCAGCTCAGTCTCCTTTTAAATTAACTTCTTTTTTTTTTACTTACCTCAGCTGTGTTCTCAAGTGGTGTTGCTCCAGGGTCCAGTTCAACCGTTCATTCTGACAAAAGCACCATGTGAGCTCAATGCAAAGTGTGTCCAGTTTAACAGTTGTCAGGGACTTGGTCTGTTAGGTCCCATCCATGCATCTGTTTAGGAAAACTACAATAAATGCCTTCTAAGATGTTTTTTTTTACACTTCCCCTTTACTAATACTTACATCTGTTTGTGTTGCTTTAAAGGCTTTGACATGTTAAGGAAGCGGTTTAACAAATGTTAGATCAAACAAACTCCTACTGTTGTGTCTGGGATGGAAGTTTCTTTTTTCTTCTGTATTCTGTTTGTTTTCTGGCAGCTGAACAATCCCACTGAAACATCTCACTATGAAAGAGATGTCACTCCCTGACAGGCACTTCAGAACAAAGCAGACAACACTCTTTCATTACAGAAACACCTTCATGCGCTCACATCATTTGAATATCTTGTTGAACACATTGCAGCAAAAAAAAAATGCAAGAATTCTTGTGTGTTTTTACATAGAGGAGGAAACAATCCTTCAGGAATCAGAGAGTACAGGAAACTGAAACAAGCGTGTTGTCAGAGACTGTGTGTGTGTGTGTGTGTGTGTGTGTGATTAGAAAGTAGAGCCAAGAACAGGTTCTGACCGAGTCGGTAGCTACTTTTACATGCGCCAAATTTCCCCTATCCGGCTCAAATCTTGATTGATGGGTAATCCCAAATCTCTGTTTACATGGACACTAACTGAAATGATCCGATCATGCCGTGAGTATACTGTACATGCACCAAGCATTCGGTCAGATTAAATAGGTTGAGTATGCACAGAGTTGTTTTTCCCAGAAAATAATTGTAAACAAACGTTCTCTTGTCCGCACGTCTTTCCCCTCACATCCATGCTTTCGTTCTTTTTTAAACACAGAAACAGTTTTGTTTACCTGTTTGTAGCTACAGTTTCGCCGACAGCTGCCGGCTTCTTCAGGCTGACGCTGATGGTGGCGCGTCACTTCCTTCTCCGTTTATCTGCGGGCAGCAGAGGACGTTGTCGCCCTCTACTGCCCGCTCTCCCCTCTCCGACGATGCAGTCCCATGCGTGGTAAACTCCGTCGTCCCTGTTCATGGTCCCACATCCACGTCTCCTTATCTCGATTGCTTCCTTGATCCATCTTTTGTATTTTTGTTGTTCGGTGGTTATGATCCGTGTGTTGTCCCAGTCCATTATATGGTTTTCTCTTAAGCAATGTTCTGTTACGGCTGACTTTTTTATTGTACGTTCTGCTTCTTCTTTTGCTGCTCTTGTGTGTTTTCGATTTGCCTCTTTCTCTCACTCCTTTCTGTGTTCTATTGTCCGTGTATTGAGTTGGCGTCCGGTTTCTCCTATGTATGTTTTATTGCAGAGTTTGCATGGGATTTCGTAGATGACTCCACATTTTTGTCCAGCTGATATTTTGTCTTTTGGGTGTACTAATCTGTTTCTAACTGTTGTGTATGGCTTTGTTGGTGTGTTTATGTTGTGTTTTTTCATTGTTGCTCTTATTTTTTCCGTTATGCCTCTGATGTATGGTAGGGTTATCACTGGTTTTGGTTCTTGTCTTTCTGGGTTTCTGGTTCTTTTTTTGGGTTGTTCTTTGCTTTCTGTTTTTGTTTGTTGTTTTCCTTTGTTTATTGCCCATGTCGGGTATCTGCAGGTCTTTAAAGCGTGTTGTATGTGTTTGTCCTCTTGTTTACGGTCTCTCTCTTCTGTTATTATGTTTGCTCGGTGATATAATGTTCTGATTACTGACATTTTGTGTATGGTGGGGTGTTCTGATGTCCATAATAGATATTGGTCTGTGTGTGTTGGTTTCCTGTATGTGTTTATGTTTAGGGTCCCGTCGGTCTGCCTGGTGATTTTCATGTCCATAAATGCTATGCTGCCTTCTGTTTCTAACTCATAAGTGAATTTTATGTTGCCCGTGTCGTCAATATTGTTTAAGTGTTGTGTTAGTGTTTCTGTTTGACCTTTTGGTATGATTTCCAGTATGTCGTCCACGTAGCGTTTCCATAGTTTTATTTTGCAGTTTGGGGGGGCGGTGGCTATGGCTTTTTGTTCCAGGTCTTCCATGAAAAACTGGCACAGGGTGGCTGATAACGGGTTACCCATGGCGAAGCCTTCCAGTTGTTTGTATATTGTGTTTTCGTATGTGAAGTAAGTGGAGTTAGCTACCAGTCCTATCAGTTGTGCTATGTCATCTGCTGTGAGGTTTGTCCTTTTGTGTAAAGTTTTGTCTTGTCTGATTCTGTTAACTACTATGTCTATGGTTTTTTGGGTTGGTGTTTTTGTGAACAGAGATGTGACGTCATGTGAGATGAGTATGTCGTTGTCTTCTATTGTAATTTCCTTTAGTTCTTTTGCCAATTCTATACTATTTTTGCAGTGTTGGTCTGTATTTCCTAATAACGGGCTGATTATTCTGCTGATATCTTTTGCCATGTTGTACGTTGGTGTACCTATGCTGTCAACTATTGGTCTAAGTGGGGTGTTTTGTTTATGTATTTTTGGCGTTCCATATATTCTTGGTGTTATGTTTGCTGTGGGAATCCAGTGTTTGTACATTTTTTCTGTTATTTTGCCTTTTTCGTGCAGTGGCTTCAGTAATTTTTTCATGTTTTTCTTAATGTTTTCTGTTGGATCTTTTTTAAGTATTTCAGTAGAGGGCGACAACGTCCTCTGCTGCCCGCAGATAAACGGAGAAGGAAGTGACGCGCCACCATCAGCGTCAGCCTGAAGAAGCCGGCAGCTGTCGGCGAAACTGTAGCTACAAACAGGTAAACAAAACTGTTTCTGTGTTTAAAAAAGAACGAAAGCATGGATTTACAAAGACACAGCAAGAACACACCTAAGATTTCCCCTCACATTTTATTTTCTTATTCTCTAGCTTTGTCCGTTGACAAAGGTAAACAAAATGAACGGGATCGACTTGGATTTTACTCCGTCGGAGTTTACTTCACACTTTAAAATGGTAAAACAGCCTGTATTTGATATAGCGCCTTCTAGAGTCATGGAACCCCTCAAGGCGTTTTACAACACAATCAGTCATTCACCCATTCACACACACATTCACACGCTGGTGGGGATGAGCTACGATGTAGCCACAGCTGCCTTGGGGCGCACTGACAGAGGCGAGGCTGCCGAGCACTGGCGCCACCAGTCCCTCCGACCACCACCAGCAGGCAACGTGGGTTAAGTATCTTGCCCAAAGACACAACGACAGCGACAGGCTGAGCGGGACTCAAACCTGCAACCTTCCGATTACGGGGCGAGCACTTAACTCCTGTGCCACCATCGCCCCAATCGAAGACTGAAGAAATCGTTTTATATAGTCAGAAATTAAATAGACTAAACATCTCCGACCCTTACTATGCCCCTGGGACACTTTTTAAAAACGCCAGAAGCTGTCGGAGCGGACCTCTTACCGGATTTGAGATACCCTGACATTTATAATTTCCTTGTTAATTTTCCCTCGTCCTACTAAGGAGCATCGCCAAGAGCATGTAAAAGCCTGGAGGGATACAAATGGACTCAATCAGGGTTTGTTGTTGGTATCCAGATCTGGATTCTTCCTGCAAAGGACAGCGCTGTTGTCACCGGGAGGGTAAGTGGAGATTTTTGTTACCATTCGCAACAGCCCGTTGTAAGGTTACGTCTGTGTGATCTGACAATTGATCAACCATTGCTTAAAAATGAAATACAGCTTAGCTGGTTAATTGCTGTGATCATAAAACACGTTAACAGCAGCACGCAGAAATCACGAAGCAACGTTTTACGTGATGTTTACTTGTTGCTATGAGTAATAAGACAGAAAAAGCCATGCCAAAGTAAAGTTAGGAAGTCCACTAAGAATCGTAATAAAAGCATTTAAAATAAACACCATACACAGTTGAGGAAACGTTGGTTTAAGTACCTGATATGAAGTGATCGCTGCATAAGCGAAAACCTTTACTTTCGGGATCCCACAGCTTCATTTTAGCCCGGTCACTAGCGCGTTTCATTGCAATAATGATGGCGCTGTTTCGAGTTGTCGCATGCCGGGAGAAGTGACGTCAACTCCCGGAGCTCTATAGGATCAGTATATTCCGATAGAAAATTTTGCATGAAGAATTTTTTATCTGATAGGGCATTCATTCCGATTACTTGTGCCCTTGTAGCTACTTGTGATTAGAATCATGCTGTATGTTGTTGTTGCTGCTTAAACAAGGTTGTGTGTAAATCTTTGACCACCTCTGTGACCTTTGCCCTGATTGGTCAGTCCCCAGTTCTATCCACTCTGGTTCTTCACTCACTGCAGTTACATGTGCACTGACTGACTCATCAGTCGATACAGGTTAGTATTATTGTAATAAGCATCCATATGCATATGTGCATCCATATGTGTACCACCGGTACACTTGGTACCAGGGCAGCCTAGGTCACAGGTCGATGATAGATTTTGTAGTCGTATCATCTGACCTGCGGCCGTATGTTTTGGACACCCGAGTGAAGAGAGGGGCGGAGCTGTCAACTGATCACCACCTGGTGGTGAGTTGGATCAGATGGCAAGGGAACATGCCGCGTAGACCTGGCAGACCCAAACGCATAGTGAGGGTCTGCTGGGAACACCTGGCAGAAGAACCTGTCAAGACGGTCTTCAACTCCCACCTCCGGCAGAGCTTTGACCACGTCCCGAGAGCAGTGGGGGACATTGAGTCCGAGTGGGCCTTGTTCCACTCTGCGATTGTTGAGGCGGCTGTTGCTAGCTGTGGTCGTAAGGTGGCCGGTGCCAGTCGTGGTGGCAACCCCCGTACCCGCTGGTGGACACCAGAGGTTCGGGGAGCCGTCAGGCTGAAGAAGGAGGCCTACAGGGCGTGGCTGGTCTGTGGGTCTCCGGAGGCAGCAGACAGGTACCGGATAGCCAAGCGGGGTGCAGCAGTGGCAGTTGCCGAGGCAAAATCTCGGGCGTGGGAGGAGTTTGGTGAGGCCATGGAGAAAGACTATCGATCGGCTCCAAAGAGGTTCTGGCAAACTGTCCGGCGCCTCAGGAGAGGAAGGCAGCAACTCGCTCACACTGTTTACAGTGGGGATGGGGAGCTGCTGACGTCAACTGAGGCTATAGTCGGACGGTGGAAGGAATACTTTGAGGAGCTCCTCAATCCCACCAATGCGCATTCCGAGGAGGAACCAGAGCCGGGAGGCCTGGGGATGGACTGTCCGATCTCAGGGGCAGAAGTTGCTGAGGTAGTCAAACAACTACACAGCGGCGGAGCCCCGGGGGCGGATGAGGTTCGTCCTGGGTATCTCAAGGCTATGGATGTTGTAGGGCTGTCATGGTTGACACGTCTCTACAACATTGCGTGGTCATCGGGGGCAGTTCCTAGGGAGTGGCAGACAGGGGTGGTGGTCCCCATCTTTAAGAAGGGTGACCTGAGGGTGTGTTCCAACTATAGGGGGATCACACTCCTCAGCCTCCCTGGAAAGGTCTACGCCAAGGTACTGGAGAGGAGGGTCCGATCGATAGTTGAATCTCAGATAGAGGAGGAGCAATGTGGTTTTCGTCCTGGCCGTGGAACTGTGGACCAGCTCTATACCCTTGCAAGGGTGATGGAGGGGGCATGGGAGTTTGCCCAACCAATCCACATGTGCTTTGTGGATTTGGAGAAGGCTTATGACCGTGTCCCCAGGGGCACCCTGTGGGGGACGCTCCAGGAGTATGGGGTGGGTGGCTTTCTGTTAAGGGCCATTCAGTCCCTTTACCAGAGGAGCGTGAGTTTGGTCCGCATAGCCGGTAGTAAGTCGGACCTGTTCCCAGTGAGGGTTGGACTCCGCCAGGGCTGCCCTTTGTCACCGGTTCTGTTCATCACTTTTATGGACAGAATTTCTAGACGCAGCCGTGGTGTGGAGTGTGTCGAGTTTGGTGGCAGGAGAATCTCGTCTCTGCTTTTTGCGGATGATGTGGTCCTCCTAGCTTCATCCAGCTCTGACCTTCAGCTCTTGCTGGGTAGGTTCGCGGCCGAATGTGAAGCGGCTGGGATGAGGATCAGCACCTCCAAATCTGAGACCATGGTTCTCGACCGGAAAAGGGTGGCTTGCCACCTCCGGGTCGGGGGAGAGGTCCTACCTCAAGTGGAGGAGTTTAAGTATCTCGGGGTCTTGTTCACGAGTGAGGGTAGGAGGGATCGGGAGATCGACAGGCGGATTGGTTCGGCGTCTGCAGTGATGCGGACGCTGAGCCGATCTGTCGTGGGGAAGAGGGAGCTGAGCCAGAAAGCCAGGCTCTCAATTTACCGGTCGATCTACGTCCCAATCCTCACCTATGGTCATGAGCTTTGGGTAATGACCGAAAGAACGAGATCGCGGATACAAGCGGCCGAAATGAGTTTCCTCCGTAGGGTGGCTGGGCTCAGCCTTAGAGATAGGGTGAGGAGCTCGGACATTCGGGAGGGACTCGGAGTAGAACCGCTGCTCCTCCGGATCGAAAGGAGCCAGTTGAGGTGGTTTGGGCATCTGGTCAGGATGCCTCCTGGACGCCACCCCGGGGAGGTGTTTCGGGCATGTCCTGCCGGCAGAAGGCCCCCGGGTCGACCCAGGACACGTTGGAGAGGTTACATCTCCAATCTGGTCCGGGAACGCCTTGGGGTCCTGCCGGAGGAGCTGGTGGACAAGGCCGGGGAGAGGACGGCCTGGAGCTCCCTAATTGGGATGCTGCCCCCGCGACCCGGACCCGGATAAGCGGAGGAAGACGAAGACGAAGACGAAGATGCATTAGAAATCCGGCCTCTCAAAGAAAGTATGTTCCACTCCACTCCAGTAGGTGGCGACATGCCCCTTCTTATGTCAGCAATCTTCCGGTTTGCTTATAGCAACACAAGCAGTAAACAGTGGCTGGCGGGTGTGAAGCAGACAGAGTTGAAACAGGATATGCACAATGGCTGAAGGAATACTCAACAACGACGCTGCAGCACAGCTTATCTAGTACCTATTGTCCTGCTTTATGGTGTTACTCGTGTTGCTTTGTGATGATGGTCTTGTCAGAAGACTGCTTCCGTCATGTCATCACTTCCAGAATGCGAGCGGCCTACCAGTTTAGTTCGGCTACCCCGTTTATATGCAGGATGTAATCGGATTGCTACCACATTGTCTGGGTGCTTCAGCTCGATTAGATCCAGTTCGCCTTCAGCCAGACTAACGCGTTTACATGCAATTAAAAAAAATGACGGGAGTCTTTTTAGGGCAACACTTTGGTTATCCGATGTGCATGTAAACGCACGGACTGTTGGTGGGATTGAGAAGCACTTTAAAATATTCCAACCATTGACTCAGTGAATCTTCAAGAAGAAGAAGAAATAACACGTACGGACTAGGGATGTGAATCTCAAACACTGAGGCCGATTTGATTTTCTTCTCTATACGCTACCAGCGATGGGATACATTAACGGTACGGAGAAACCCTCTGTCAATATGACTCATCCCTGCTGACGATTCATTAATGATTTAGTACCAACTTTTGGTTTGATGCAGTTAATGATGCAAATTGAACATTTTCAAGACATTAACATTAATTTAAAAGCCCACATCTGGTTTTAAACATCACGATGTTATTTTCCCTCTCTATTTCTATGTGAAGGATGTATTTGATCCTCCATTGTTTTTGATTAATATTATTACATTTTTTGCTACAATGCACCAATGTGTTGAACACACACGTAAAACATGTTCAACCAACAGTCTGCAGTTTGTGCTTTTCAGGCAGTTTGTTTCATTTGGGCAAGTTAAGCCAGGAAACCCGAATGTTGGGTGATATGTTCGAGTATGGTTGGTTTGTCAAACTGCAGCTGTGCACCACCTGGCTTCTGATACAGATGTGCATCGAATGCGCCTCAAAAAAATGAGGACGTAGCAGGTATGAAGTAACCATGTTTTTTACCGATGAGAGATATGCAAGAAAAGATACATTTCAATAAACCAATCAGCTGTATCCGATGCACGCAGAAGCTACTGGTGCAGTTGCATCGCTAACATCATGAAAGAGCCACCGATTCAGATTGGTGATTCTCTACATCCCTAGTACTGACCGGAAAACTTAATGTGAGGACTAGATTCAGGCAAAAGAAGCAACATTAAGGCTTTTCAGCTGGTTTCAAAGATTGAATCACAAAATATTTCACTTTAAATGAACCTGTGGTTTTGATAGACGCACTTTTCAAGTTGCAGACGCCAACTCAACACACGAACAATAGAACACAGAAAGGAGTGCGAGAAAGAGGCAAATCGAAAACACACAAGAGCAGCAAAAGAAGAAGCAGAAAGTACAATAAAGAAGTCAGCCGTAACAGATCACTGCATAAGAGAAAACCATATAATGGACTGGGACAACACAAAGATCATAAACACCGAACAACAAAAATACAAAAGATGGATTAAAGAAGCTATCGAGATAAGGAGACGTGGATGTGGGACCATGAACAGTGACGATGGAGTTTACACGTTGGACCGCACATGGGACTGCATCGTCGGAGAGGGGAGAGCGGGCAGCAGAGGGTGACAACGTCCTCTGCTGCCTGCGGATAAACGAACAAGGAAGTGACGCACCACCATCAGCGTCAGCCTGAGGAAGTCTGCAGTCGCAGACGAAACGTAGCGAAAAAACAGGTAACGGAACCGTTTCTGTGTTTTAAAAAAGAACGACAGCAAGGAATCTGCTCTGCTCACACGCCACGTCATCCATTCACCTCTGACCGACCCACTCTCCAACGACTACCTGCTCCCTCTCCAGCTCTGGAACCGCTCACCTGGATTCTCCCGGCTCGTTACCCATCCCTTCACTAGCTGACCTCATTTTACCCCAGTAAGTCCCCTCACTCATTATGTTGGACTTAAAGTTCTCAGGACTCACCTCTAATCCGCTCTCCCCACCAGACACTGCGTTTCCCGTTTCCCCTGTCCACTGGAATTCCCAGTGTGCCCTCAGTTACCGTTATCCACAACTAAAAATATTTTTCATTATACCGTCTCCTGGGTTGATTCTGCATGTCTTGGGTTAGACACCTTCCTCAGAACATGACAGAACTATGACAGAACCAAAAACCCAACATCCTGTCTTATTCTTTATTAGCTGAGTTTTACATTAAATGTCCTGGTCTGGTCTCAGTTTTTGCAGGTCCAGACAGCCTTCAGAGCTCCTATCACAATTTGCTTCTCTGACCTAATAAATTCATGAATCCAGAGTCCTGCCAGCTGGGTGTTTTCCACATACTGAGCTGACACTAATCAAGTCATGCTAGGAGGGATTTATATTTGCTGTTCACATCTCTCACAGCACCCACTTAGTCCCTTTTTCCTCTTATTTCAGTATTGAGGCTGGTTAAATATCTGTGTCAGCCCTGCAGTGGGAGCAGTGTTCATGGGGGAGTCCTGCAGAGTGGTCGATGCCAGCACAGCAAATACTGAGGGTCCAAGTGAAGGCGGACGAGACAAAAACTGAAGTCTCTGATTCATACAATGAGCATGAAATACAAGCCTGCGAGCCACAAGAAGAGGCTGTCAGCTCCATTATTCCTCCTTCTATTGAAAAATATGAGCAGAACCAATGCCTCATGCATAAGGAATAAGAGAGCAGTTTCATAAAACATCTGGAATCATGTCATCAGCAGAATTATTTATCAAAGCTCAACACTGACTCAAAGGTGTTGTATAACGAGCCCAGAAAAAGTATACTGTTCATGATAAATAAAACCGCTCAGCTGGGGGAAAATACACTGAAGAAAAGAGGTGGAAAGAGCATTCTCCAAATCTCTGAAAATAGAAGCTTACATCAGATGGGTGGCTGGGTGTCATATGGTTCATTAGATTGATGGACGGATACATGGATGGAAGGAAGGGTGGATGAATGGATGGATGTTAGGTGGTTCTTTAGATGGAAGAATGGATGGATAGATGGATTGGTGTTAGATGGTTCATTAGATGGATGGATGGGTACATGGATGGAATGATGGGTGGATGAATGGATGAATGAATGGATGGATGTTAGGTGGTTCTTTAGATGGAAAAATGGATGGATAGATGGATGGATGTTAGATGGTTCATTAGATTGATGGATGGATGCATGGATGGAAGGATGGGTAGATGAATGCATGGATGTTACATGAATCTTTAGATGGAAGAATGGATGGATAGATAGATGGATGTTAGATGGTTCATTGGACGGATGGATGGATGGATGCATGGATGGAAGGAAGGATAGGTGGATAAATGGATGGATGTACGGATGTTAGATGGTTCTTTAGATGGAAGAATGGATGGATAGATGGATGGATGTTAGATGGTTCATTAGATGGATGGATGGGTACATGGATGGAATGATGGGTGGATGAATGGATGAATGAATGGATGGATGTTAGGTGGTTCTTTAGATGGAAAAATGGATGGATAGATGGATGGATGTTAGATGGTTCATTAGATTGATGGATGGATGCATGGATGGAAGGATGGGTAGATGAATGCATGGATGTTACATGAATCTTTAGATGGAAGAATGGATGGATAGATAGATGGATGTTAGATGGTTCATTGGACGGATGGATGGATGGATGCATGGATGGAAGGAAGGATAGGTGGATAAATGGATGGATGTACGGATGTTAGATGGTTCTTTAGATGGAAGAATGGATGGATAGATGGATGGATGTTAGATGGTTCATTAGATGGATGGATGGGTACATGGATGGAATGATGGGTGGATGAATGGATGAATGAATGGATGGATGTTAGGTGGTTCTTTAGATGGAAAAATGGATGGATAGATGGATGGATGTTAGATGGTTCATTAGATTGATGGATGGATGCATGGATGGAAGGATGGGTAGATGAATGGATGGATGTTACATGAATCTTTAGATGGAAGAATGGATGGATAGATAGATGGATGTTAGATGGTTCATTAGATTGATGGATGGATACATGGATGGAAGGAAGGGTGGATGAATGGATGGATGTTAGGTGGTTCTTTAGATGGAAGAATGGATGGATAGATGGATTGATGTTAGATGGTTCATTAGATGGATGGATGGGTACATGGATGGAATGATGGGTGGATGAATGGATGAATGAATGGATGGATGTTAGGTGGTTCTTTAGATGGAAAAATGGATGGATAGATGGATGGATGTTAGATGGTTCATTAGATTGATGGATGGATGCATGGATGGAAGGATGGGTAGATGAATGGATGGATGTTACATGAATCTTTAGATGGAAGAATGGATGGATAGATAGATGGATGTTAGATGGTTCATTGGACGGATGGATGGATGGATGCATGGATGGAAGGAAGGATAGGTGGATAAATGGATGGATGTACGGATGTTAGATGGTTCTTTAGATGGAAGAATGGATGGATAGATGGATGGATGTTAGATGGTTCATTAGATTGATGGATGGATGCATGGAAGGATGGGTAGATGAATGGATGGATGTTACATGAATCTTTAGATGGAAGAATGGATGGATAGATGGATGGATGTTAGATGGTTCATTAGATGGATGGATGGATGCAAGGATGGAAGGATGGGTGAATAAATGGATGGATGTATGGATGTTAGATGGTTCATTAGATGGATGGATGGATGCAAGGATGGAAGGATGGGTGAATAAATGGATGGATGTATGGATGTTAGATGGTTCTTTAGATGGAAGAATGGATGGATAGATGGATGTTAGATGGTTCATTAGATGGATGGAGGGAAGGATGGGTGGATAAATGGATGACTTGAACATGTTGTAGGGATCCAAGGAACAGTGCTAGGCTGGTTTAAATCCTACCTGTCTAATAGATTTCATTTTGTAAATAAACATGACAAATCTTCTTCATACTCCAGGATTACTTGTGGAGTACAACAGGGTTCCGTGCTTGGACCAATTCTTTTTATTATCTATATGCTTCCAATTGGTAAAATCATTAGAACGCATGGGATAAACTTCCACTGTTATGCTGACGATACTCAGTTATATCTATCCATTAACCCTGATAAACCCAATCTGTTAGTTAGATTACAGGTTTGTCTTGAAGACCTAAAAAATTGAATGACTCAAAACTTTCTGCTTTTAAATCAAGACAAGACGGAAGTTCTCATCTTTGGACCTGGAATTGAGAAAAGGAAATTGTGCAGTCAATCACCTGACCTGAATGGCATTAAATTAGTCTCTGAGAACAAAGTAATGAACCTTGGTGTTATCTTTGACCAGGACATGTCATTCAAATCCCAGGTTAAACAGGTTTGTAGGATTTGCTTTTTCCACCTTCAGAATATTGCTAAGATTAGAAGCATACTTTCCAGGAGTGATGCTGAAAAACTAGTTCATGCATTTATTACATCAAGACTGGATTACTGTAATTCATTACTCTCAGGAAGTCCACAGATTGTAGTTAAAAGTCTTCTGCTTGTCCAAAATGCTGCAGCTAGAGTTCTGATGAGAATTAAAAAGAGAGATTGTATCTCTCCTGTCTTAGCTTCCCTACACTTGCTGCCTGTTAACTTCAAAGTAGATTTTAAGATCCTCCTTCTCACATATAAAGCTCTTAATAATCAAGCTCCATCATACATCAGTGACCTGATTGTTCCATATGTTCCTAACCGAGCACTTTGCGTTCAGACTGCAGGTTTACTGGTGGTTCTCAGAATATCTAAAAATAGGATGGGAGGCAGATCTTTTAGCTATCAGGCTCCTCTCTTGTGGAACCAACTCCCAGCTTTAGTCCGTGAGGCAGACACCTTGTCTACTTTTAAGACTAGGCTTAAAACGTTTTTATTTGATAGGGCCTATGGTTAAAATCTGATGTTAGCCTTGATCTGGACAAGTGGGGGAGTAGAGGGAGGTGGAGTGTACAGTTGGTAAAGACGACTCTCCCTTGCTCTGCCTCCAACATGCCTACATCTAAATAGGATAGATTATCCAGAGTTATCTCTGTAGTTATGCTGCTATAGGCTTAGACTGCTGGAGGACACACTGACCACTTTCCACACTCGACTACTTTCTTCTACAATTTGTTTTTTTAACTGTATTATTTCCTGCTATTTCAGCTATTAACTTTATTTTCTCTCTAAGTGTTTTTCTCCCCAGAAGAAGCTACAACGATGTTCTGCTGAGCTGTGGTGGCCTCATGGAGGGGGGCCATCATCTTGAACACTGTTGCTAACCATTTAAACATTCTCCCTCTCCTGATAACATTTTACTTTCTTTGACATTGGATGTGCTACTACTAGTTTACCCGTTTAATTATAGATTCACTAGGATAAATACAATAAAGTTCATCTCTCACCAAGCAGACTATTTACTAAGAAATCACAATGTAACCATAGAAACACTACTTGGTATATATGTTGTGTGTGTTGATGTGTGTGTGTGTGTGTGTGGGTGGGTTGGTGTTGGTGTGTGCCTGTCTGCTCTGTCCTCTCTATCTCCAGTGAGTCATGGTGGATGGCTGCTTATACTGAGCCAGGGTCCTCTGGCAGTTTCTTCCTGTTAAAAGAGAGTTTTCAGTCCAACCAGCCTTTCCTCCCCATCCCTGCACATTTTTCTCCTGCTGCTCCCTCACATCATCACACAAACATGCACATTGGACCTTGGGGGGTGGACAAGTCAGGGGGTGTGGGTATGGACTCCATTTCCGCATTCCTGTGGCAACCCGCCCCACAATTTTATTTTCTCCTTAAACACTTCCACCAACGACATTTCACGCAAACACACACTTAGGGTCTTGGGAGTGAGCACATTCAACGGCGTTTGGCAGGGGGATTTTTTAGCCTCATCGAGTGCCAGTGCCCACTTCCAATTTTAAACTGCACTTAGACACTGAGAGCTGTGGGTGCAAATGGGGTGGTGTGGTATCATCAGCTGGCGTAGGCCAGACGATGCCCACACTGCCCGCTCACCACAGCCATGGAATACACCTCATCAACAAGCACTAACACTATATTTGAGCAGGCGGAGGGAGACTAGGGGTCTTAGCTTATTTAAATCAGAAGATTGGAACTGTTCAATGCAGGGATTTAGATAAAACTTTGAATTAACTGAGAGACAAGAGAAGAGAGCGAGACCTTCAAACGTTGAAGATGGTTTATTACTAAATAATTTTAAACAATTTAACAATACTAACTTTCTAATGATGGATGTTCTGTTTGAATGAGGTGTGAGATGGTTGGTGTATGTGAACGAGGGTCATTCAGAACCCTCGTATCCGGAGAGACAACTCTGAGTGGGATGATGTTTTGTTTCTAACTGATCAGAGTAGTTTCATAATCACATGAGACGCCATATTTGTCACATCCACACCTACCCTTAGAATAAGACCTCCGTACATATCCGGATGCTAGGTCCACAGACCCTCCTCTGGTACTGGAGCCGATGAAAGAGCGTCGACAGTACGACAAACCAGTCTTTGGATAGTCTCCAGGTAAAAAGCAACAGGTGGTTCACAGCGTCAAAAGGGGACCCTCCTTGGGTCAGCGAGTTCGGCTTTTATTCTGAAAGGAACCGTAGCTTGATTGGTAAAAACAACAGATTTTTCCCACCTTGATGGTTCTAAGCTTAAAAAGTGAAGTTCAGATGGCTGGTCCAATACCCTGCTTAGCATGCGGTGAACTCAATGGGATCTTGAGAACTGAACTTAAGATGGCGTTGGAACTGTTTTATTAATCTGGATGTTTAGAATTCTGGTCGAATCAAAACTGGCAGATTTATAAACACCACAGAGACTCTGCCACGCTTCAGACTAGGAAGGTTCTGATTGGATCAGCAACAGCAATGTGTCGTGATTGTTTTCATTACGTGTGTCTAGTGAACTAGAATAAGTCATATTACTTATTAAAAACATATTAATCATAACATTGTGATTTCACAGATCGGTCACATTGTATTATTGACTAACAGTTGTTTTGATTAGCTTAATTTAAAATAGAGTTCTTTGATTTAATAAAAGAAAAGAGTCTCTTGATCTTCTGTCTTCATTTTGCTGGAAAGTAAACAGTTTAGAAGCAATATGCATGACTTTGAGTCTGTTTCATGCACTCTGGCGCTGTGTCAAAGGCAACTGTGGGGAGAGGTTAAATAACCTTGAGGAATAGCTCCTTCATCACATTATGGATGGATGGATGGATGGATGGATGTTGCATTCATGGAAGGCTGAATGGATGATAGATGGATGTTAGATGGTTAATTAGATGGAAGGATGGATCGATGGAAGAATGGGTGGATGAATGGATGGATGGATGGATGGATGGTTGTTAGATGTTCTTTAGATGGATGGATGGATGGATGGATGCATGCATGAATGGATATATGGATGGATGGATGGATGGATGGATGGATGGATGGATAGATGAATGTTAGATGGTTCATTAGATAGATAGATAGATAGATAGATAGATAGATAGATAGATAGACAGATAGACAGATAGATAGATAGATAGATAGATAGATAGATAGATAGATAGATAGATAGATAGATAGATAGATAGATAGATAGATGTTGGATGGAGAGATGTTGCATTCATGGATGGCTGAGTGGATGATAGATGGTTCATTAGATGGAAGGATGGATGGATAGAAGAATGGGTGGATGAATGGATGGATAGATAGATGGATGGATGGATGTTCTTTAGATGAATGGATGGATAGATAGATGGATGGATGGATGGATGGTTGTTAGATGTTCTTTAGATGGATGGATGGATGGATGGATGCATGCATGCATGCATGAATGGATATATGCATGGATGGATGTTAGATGGATGGAGGGATGAATGTTAGATAGTTCATTAGATAGATAGTTCATTAGATAGATAGATAGATAGATAGATAGATAGATAGATAGATAGATGATAGATAGATAGATAGATAGATAGATAGATAGATAGATAGATAGATAGATAGATAGATAGATAGATAGATAGATAGATAGATAGATAGATAGATAGATAGACAGATGTTGGATGGAGAGATGTTGCATTCATGGAAGGCTGAGTGGATGATAGATGGTTCATTAGATGGAAGGATGGATGGATGGATAGAAGAATGGGTGGATGAATGGATGGATAGATGGATGGATGGATGTTCTTTAGTTGAATGGATGGATGGATGGATGGATGGATGGATGGATGGATATTAGATGGTTCATTAGATGGATGGATGAATGTTGCATTCATGGAAGGATGGATGGGTGTTAGATGGATGGATGGATGGATGGATGCATGAATGGATATATGCATGGATTGATGTTAGATGGATGGAGGGATGTTGCATTCATGGATGGATGGATGGTTGGATATATGCATGGATTGATGTTAGATGGATGGAGGGATGGATGGATGCATGAATGGATATATGCATGGATTGATGTTAGATGGATGGAGGGATGTTGCATTCATGAAAGGATGGATGGATGGATGGATAAATGGATAGATGCATGGATGGATGTTAGATGGATGGAGGGATGTTGCATTCATGAAAGGATGGATGGATGGATAAATGGATAGATGCATGGATGGATGTTAGATGGATGGAGGGATGTTGCATTCATGATAGGATGGATGGATGTATACATGTATGGATGGGTGTTAGATGGATGGAGGGATGAATGGATGGATAGATGGATGTTAGATGGATGGAGGGATGTTGCACTCATGGATGGATGGATGGATATATGCATGGATTGATGTTAGATGGATGGAGGGATGTTGCATTCATGAAAGAATGGATGGATGGATAAATGGATAGATGCATGGATGGATGTTAGATGGATGGAGGGAAGAATGGATGGATAGATGGATGCTAGATGGTTCATTAGATGGATAGATAGATGTTAGATGGATGGATGGATGGATGGATGGATGGATGTAGGTAATATGGTTCATTAAATTGATGGATGGATGAACGTTGCATTCATGGAAGGATGGATAGATGCATGGGTATGTATATACTGACTTCTCAGATAAATACATAAATAAATGAGGCAGCATTAACACTTGTTACATTTTTTGAACATTCTAATTTGCTTGGTAGGGCTGCGCGTTTTAGAAAAATCACTCTTTTTACTACAAATTTAAAAAGCAACAGAAGGTTTTGTGAATGAGCAAGAACCTTATTGGCTCCATCAGTGTCAGTTGTTGTCCTTGGGCAAGACGCTATACGGCAACCTCCCCTCCACCAGCGTGCCCCAGGGCAGCTGTGGCTACGAGCAGCTCGTCACTACCAGCGTGCCAGTTATTGTAGCTTTAAAGCACTGTGGGTTACCTGAAGTGCATTTTTTAATAATGTCTTTTTAGTTAAGATTTTACAATAATTTCAAACAGCAACATTTTTTTTACTATGTTGTAATTTTTTTATTATATTTCCAAGAGCAACAGGTTCATGTAAAGGACAGAAGTAGGGGCCGACAGGAAGGATCTGAAAATATCTTCCTAAAAACCACCAGCTGCTCTTCTTTAATGGACGTTTACACCAGCAGAGGAAGAACCCGAGCAACCAACATTACAACAGTAAATCACTGTCAAAGATTCACAGAACAAACACAGAGCCAGAGAAGAACTTTGATGTTCTGATCTCCCACATCAGTCCCAAAAACTGGGTCACTAAGCAAGTTTCACTCAGGTGTTACTGAGCAGGAGGGATTAGAGCCCACTTAGGGAGGATGCGCTCCATCCTGAATCATGTTCCAGGAAACAATCCCAACAGCATCTGTAAAAGTGCTGTCATAGTTTTAGGCAGCAGATTATTTCCTAAACTTTTTCTTACCCAACTGTGTTTTATGATCGTGGAAAAGTAGGTCAAACTCTTTCTTGCACCACTTCCAAACCAAAGCATAAAACAGTCTCAGACTTTAAACATGTCTGATATTCTCTTGCTGCTTCTTCTATAAGTGATGTTAATGTAAAACGAAATGTTTTTGATGCTAATGACTCTATTTTCATTAGCTCACAGCTGATCAACCTGCTGCAAATAAATGAAAACATCCAGTTATGTCACAGCAGCGTTGTGGCCTGGATGTGTCACTATCAGTGGCTCTCCAAGATGATGAAATTATCCAGCTATCACACGACATTTAACACACATACTTAAAAACATCAGACTCCAGCGATTCACCGCGGTGTGGTGTTGTTAAACAGAATGAGAAGAATGAAGGGATCGTTTGTTTGGGGAGAATTAAGTTAACAGAGGCTCGCAGTGACGTGATTTCTAGGTCAGAGCATCAGAACTGCGTCGGCATGACATAAATCTGGGATCTACCGGAGGGGGAAATATGTGGGTCACCATAATAATGTCGGCTTGCCGATGGAAAAGCTTGGTCATCAGAGTTTGAAAACTACATCAGAGTCAGACATCTTTATTCATCCCAAAGGGGATTTTTTTTTATTTTGAATTTAGCATTCCTTAGAGAAACCATGGAAATTATTCCAGGCAAGACGGATTTGTTTGTGTAGCACATTTCACACCGAGGCAATTCAATGTGCTTTCCATTCGAGAATAGCACAAACAGTAAAATAACATGACATCATTAAAATGCACAAATACATTCAAATAAAATTCTATTAGTTTTTCTAACACAAATATAGAGCTCCGGACCCCACGTGACTCTCGGTTAGTAGACGCCATATTGGCAGGTAAAAGAATCTAAACAAACACGGATGTAAACATGAAGGTGAACGGGATCAGCTTGGATTTTACTTTGTCGGAGTTTACTTCACTCTTTAAAACCGAAGAAATCGTTTTATATATAGTCAGAAATTAAATAGACTAAACATCTCCGACCCTTACCGTGACCCTGGGATACTTTTTAAAAACGCCAGAAGCTGTCGGAGCGGACTTCTTACCGGACCTGGCTGGGGAATCCCTTGGGATTCCCCCGGAGGAGCTGGCTAAACCAAGCTTTAGGCGGCTGGGGAGAGGGAAGTCTGGGACTCTCGACGCTACTGCCCACTCCGACGCCAGAAGCTGTCGGAGCGGACCTCTTACCGGACCTGGCCGGGGAACCCCTTGGGATTTACCCGGAGGAGTTGGCTCAGGCGGCTGGGGAGAGGGAAGTCTGGGCCTCTCAACGCTAATGCCCCCGCAACCCGACTCCGGATACGCGGATGAAAATGGATGGATGGATGGACAAATAACAGATTTACAGGTAAGTAGTTTAAATAGAGTGCTGTGCTGTTTGAATGTATAAACTGAACGCCAAGAGAA
Organism: Nothobranchius furzeri; assembly: GCF_043380555.1. Taxonomy (NCBI): domain Eukaryota; kingdom Metazoa; phylum Chordata; class Actinopteri; order Cyprinodontiformes; family Nothobranchiidae; genus Nothobranchius; species Nothobranchius furzeri. The sequence goes on from NC_091747.1 coordinate 69,498,515, forward strand.
ATCACTAGTTTGATTTTTTCCATGAATAAAATAAATATGTCAGGCAGGAGCGTCTCAGGATCTGTCTGAGATCTGTCTCGGTGAGACAGATAACAGCAATCCAAAGTGCTTTTTATGTGTGATCTGACAAGTGATCAACCATTGCTTAAAGATGAAATGCAGCTTAGCCGGTTAATTGCTGTGCTCCTAAAACACGTAAACGGCAGCACGCAGAACTCACGAGGCAACGTTTTACGTGATGTTTACTTGTTGCTGTGAGTAATAAGACAGAAAAAGACACGCCAAAATAAGTTTAGGAAGCCCACTAAGAATCCTAATAAAAGCATTTAAAATAAATACCGTACACAGTTGAGGAAACGTTGGTTTAAGTACCTGATATGAAGCGGTCGCTGCATAAGTGAAAACCTTTACTCTCGGGATCCCACAGTTTCATTTTAGCCCGGTCACTAGCGCGTTTTATTACAATGATCCAACGTTTGCGGCGCTCCAGATCTTGGGGAATCCTGTAGATGGCTCATTCCTTATGTCGTCCGCGTCTGTTCTGTATCCTGGGGCACAACAGGAATCTACCATATTTCCTGTCTGACTGAGTTTTCTGACAATAACAAATAGTCCAGCTGCGGGCTTCTACCTGCCAAGATGGCGCCGTTTCGATTTGAACTGTTGCATGCCGGGAGAAGTGACGTCAACTCCCGGAGCTCTATACACTTACTGGTTGTTTTTAGCTGAGAACGTTCAAATGCTTGTTAAAGGGATACTTGGCAGCTTTTTTTTTTTTTGCTTTTAGCACCCCCTAGTGTCCGTTTGTGAAAAAAAACCTATCTCCTCGCTGTGCGCTCATATTTTTAACACCTTAATCTAACCGCTGAAACATCTCCCAGCATTCCTAAGTGTCTACAGGAGAGATTCATCACTAAATTAAACAAATCAGCTGTGTTCGTGATCTAAAACATGCAGGAAATGTGCTGGAACCAGACTGCAACACCAGGTATCTCAGCTAAATGTTCCCAACAGACCTGACCGGCAGCTGTGATGTTGCAAGTGTGATATTCTGGCCACAGAGGGCGATAGGGGCTGGGTGGCCTTTCATAAACCCTGTAAAGGGTCGTTTTAACACATGCTGGCTCAAGAAAATGATTTAAAAATATGAAAAAGTTGCTAAGTTTCCCTTTAGCTCCATTGTTGACTACTGTACCAAGTTAGCATCAAACCATTTCTGGCATAAGAGTGTCCAGATGGAGTATCAGGATTAGTACCTTCATCAGAAACCTGCAATATCTGGTGATATGCACATCTACTGCCTTCTGGTTGAGGATCTACTGGTGGTACAGCCAATTTTAGTTCATTTTAACTAGGAATTTCTTGATGGTGATCTTGATGAGTGGAGAAGAAAAAAGATATGAAGGATCCAGTGACATCATCGCTGGTACCAGGCCAACCAATGGTTGTTCTGTAGACTAAAGAAACTGCTGATCTACTGGGATTTTAACCTCCCACCATCTCTGGGGTTTACATAAAATCATTCAAACCAAGTTCTGCAGAACAGCATTTCTGATCCACACCAGCAGCCCCAGGTGGTGTCCAGCAGCAGAGGACCACACCAGGTGTCTCTCCTGTCAACAGGAAACTGAGGCAACAATTCACACAGGATCACCAGAACTGGACCAGAAGAGACTAGAAAACCTATCCTAGTCAGATGAGTCTGGATTTGAGCTGCAACATTCAGATGGTCGGCTCAAATTTTGGCATCATCAACATGGAAGCATGGATCCATCCTGCATTGAATCAATCCAATGCACCTGAGCCTGGTTGAAACACCATAGCCTACCTGAGTATTGTTGATGACCATTGTTGGGTATTTTTATTTAATCAATCCAGGCGTACCTCAAAGAAAGTCCAACACACACAAGGGGGTTAGAGATATTAGGTTATTAATACCATTTACCAATAAACACCAATAATCAACAACCAGATTTTGCAAAATCGGAGAGAGGAAAGATACGCACCAATGGGATGTCGGTTCGGTCTCTCATCGAGCAGAAGCTCTCAAAAAGGTTTTATTCAAAAGTAACATAGCACACACACTCCCTTCACAGAAAACAAACTTTCGCAGGTTCTTGGTATAACAGAGAAACGCTCCGTCTGGACGTAACGAGGGAGGTTACTGTCATAACAGAACTTCAGACTTACAAGGTTGAACTTCCCTGCCGGAGCCAAAGAAAAATAACCAAATATGAACAAGGACAGAACCTTCGTTTGAATTTAAAAACACCAGATGGTACCTAGACAAAATCATTTTCCATGCATCTAATACTGTATTTATCCAACAACCATGTCCATGCCTTTATGACCACATTGACCCATGTTCTGATGGCTACTTCCAGCAGGATAAAGCACCATGTCACAACGCTCAGATCATGGCTGAGTTTCAGTATTGTGTCTCTACTTTTAGCAGAGGCAGCCTACAATCACAGATATTTAAATCTGCGGCTCCAGCGTCCCGGAGGCAACCCAGCGATGTGGGTAATTGGGTTCTTCTGTCTCCCGACCAGCATCTAACAGTTAGATGCAGGCAGCTGGCTGCTCCCATCTTTTGGGGCAGCCAATTCACGCAGCCCCCCGGCTTCGCCCAGCTTCCATGCGAGGCTGGAGTCGTGCTAGTTGCCTCTGGAGCTCTGAGGGAGACCACAGGAACACCACAGCTCTTTAAGTTGATGCTGCATCACTTTTGAGTCATTCAACCATTTATTTCTAGCTAAAACCCCCCTAACCCCCTGTTAGCTTCAGGTTAGCTTCGGTTTAGGTAGGCAGTTCATAGCTAACCCCATTGGCTCCAACTCGTGTAGCTTTGGGGTTAGCTTGTAGCTAATACCTCATGCTCACAGCCCCACTCTCAGCTCCACCTTTTCTTCCATTTTTGGATTGTCTGAGCATGACGAGACGTGTGACACGGCCAAGATGGCAGTAGTGGGAACCAACTATTTGGCTTCAAAACGCCCCACAGACAGCAATTGGTGGGGTTAATCCAGGATTGTTATTTGTCTATGGTTCAGACAAAATCTCAGTGGAGATGAATGGATGGATGCTACAAAGAATTCAAGTCAGTTTTAAGGCAAAAGAAGGTCCAACGTGTGGTATACCTAATAATGTGGCCAGTTGGTGTACACACATGAAGACAGTCCTAACCTACTGAGCAGAAAGTTGGATAGTAAAACAAAACACCTTTTTTCATAAGACAGACTTTAAAAAAGTGAAAAGAAGTGCTGTCTGCTGTCATCAGTCGACTAACTTCCACTTGTCACATAGAGACGATTGTTCTGGAACATTCTGTCAGCTTTCCGTTTGCCTTTTCCCTCTTTAGTCAGCCACAGTAAGTCACTTCTATGAAACAGTGTGGCCCTGTTTACTTCAAACTTCTCTTCATCACTTCGGTGTCAGCAGTTGTTTGTTGCGCCAACCTCAGAAGGAAAGTTCTGAACACCGTTTCGCCCGTGGAACTTCTCACTGTGAACCTTTTCAAACGAAGCAATGCAAGGCTGTTAAGTTGGAAGCGAGAACCAACAAGCAGCAAGCTGTTACACTGATTTCTAATTTAAGCTTGACATTTCATTCTTAACCCGGATGCTTCGTCAACAACTTCAGGCTCGCTCGGTTTCCATGGAAACACAGATCTACTCTATAATCATAACACAATATTTTTATTGTTTAAACACTTAAAAGTTTTTTATCAGAACAAAGTTTTTGTCTTTTCTGAATCAAAGTTTACACGTGTGTGAATGCCGATTAGGCAGTGGGTGGGTTTTGAGCGTTGCATAGTTACTCTGGTTGTCCAGGTTGGACCTGAAACATGATGTTTCATAAAAATGATGAAACAGAGCTGACGTTTGTAGTCCGTCCACCAAGAACACCTAGGAACAGATTTTCTGATCTTACATATATTATACATTACTTGACTGTTTCTGCACATTCGCTAAACTTTTGTCTCATTATTAAAGAACGATGAATGTCACTGGTACCAGACAGGCTCGATGCCATTTGTGGATGTGGAGAGTTTTAAAACATAAGTCGTATATACTGTAGATACAGGCAAAAACATTATAGCTTGCCTATGAGTGTGGCTGATAACTATAAAGACCCTCAGGAGAGCAGGAACAGGGGCGTGTCCAGGGAGTGGCCTGGGGTAGCACATGCCACCCTTAGAATCTGATTGGCCACCCCAGGTGCCACCCCACTAAGTTCCAGTTTAAATTGACTTTACAATGTCGACCAAAAGGCTTGGGTTGTAAACTCCAAAATAGTGTGTGGTTGCATGCACCTTTAACATCGTCTTCTAGCCCAGGCATGTAGAATTAATATTTTTTAATATTTTTTCATATTCACATACATTATATTTAGAGTCCCACTCAACTCCAGTTGGTGGCAGTAATGCAACAAGAAGTGACTTGCTAACCACCACAAAAGCAGAAGATGAAGAGCGAAAAAAAATGGTGATTGTGCAATGTGAAACTCAAAAATTCACTAGAAAGTAAATTAATAAATAAATGGTCTGCCTGTATCTGTCCTGTCTATATGTGTGTATGTAATCTTGGTCAGGCTGTTCTGTGGAGTCAAGTTCCTATGCTCTGGATCGCTGGCAATAAAATTCTTTCTGATTCTGAAATGATTTGTGTAAATAAATAAATAAATAAGCATAACCATTGGTGCCACCCATGAATAAACAAGTGCCCCACATGGGCCACCCCATTTTAAAAGTCCTGGACACGGCTCTGAGCAGGAACGAAACAAAGTTTCAGATAAGTGTGCTGCATCTGCATGAATCTTGTATTAATGGATTGTGTGGAGAGTTTAAGTGCAACAATATGAAGACCGTTTTACAACAAACTGTTTCCTGTTAAGAGACTTAGACTTGCTTTTCTTGCCATTCAACAAACACCATCAGTGTGCATATCAAACCTAATGTCTGTGTGGTCGTTGAAGACGCTGGAGGTAGTCTCATCTTTCAAAAAGCTCAGAGAGCTTACATTAAATTAAAAATCAGAGCATCTTTCTGTCCAAAAACGCCCTGAAATAAAGCCCAAGAGTTGATGTACAACTTCACTTTTAGTGCAGCAAACAAGCTGACATTTCATTTATTCACATTTCAGCCTCCTTCGTTCATTTTGATATGAATGATGAGCTCCAGTTTCTAAAAGGCATGAAGGAGAACAAACATCTAATGGTCCTCGTTAAATTCTCAGGGATTACAAAAGAGAAGAGCTGTTCAACCTTCACTCATTAGCTGAAGACACGGGCGTCCCCAAGGGGTGGCCACCCCTAGAAAAGTGCTGCCGCCCCAGGAAAAGTCAGTGTTAATAAATCATGTTAATGTTGAGTCAAACCATCTTGTTAATTAGAGATATAATTGTAAAATAAAATAAAAAAAACAATTAATGAGTGAAGAAATAATCAGAATAAATAAATAAACACACGTTTCCGCAGCTCACCATTTTAGAAAAGTTTCTATCTTCATAGTTTTTTTTGTGAACACAGCAACAGTAACTTAACCTAAACATATTAAATTTTAAATTAATTTTGGAATAACATTTAAAATAACTGAAATTTATTTTCTGAAATGTTTGTGTTTGTAAAATTTAAGTTAAATGCTTTGGATACGTACTGCTTTTTAAATAAAATTAATAAAGGAGCAATTAAATGCATTGCCACAGTCTAAACTCTCCCAGAGTTACCACAAGGACCAATTTGGTGTGCCACCCCAAACATTTGTTTGGCCCCATCTGGCCACCCCTATCAAAATTTTCTGGAGGCGCCCCTGGCTGAAGATGTTTGACAAAAAAAGTTAAATCTACAGTCGGGGGTTATAAGAAATCAATACGCACTTTGTTTGATTTAATAAATTAAAAATCCACCCACTCCTTTTGTTCCATCAAATTAAGTAGATTTTCCTTCCACTTATGCAAATTGTATTAAGTGCTAATCAGTGAGTTTCACATCAGTCCAATCAACTGCTTCATCTCGGATGACAACGGCTCAGTGATGCAAGTCTGATAGATTTACCAGCACTAAGTTTGAATCTAACGCAACACAAATGTTGGTGTGTAAGCCTCAAAGTGGCAGAGCTAAAGAAATACACAAATACATGTTTTAAAGAATAACCATGTAGAATAAAAGTTCTGCTCTTCTAGAAACCAAAAAACATGTGATCTTCACCTTTTACTAAAGGGCTTTCATTCTATAAAACAGTCTCCACTGGGTTCATACTGACAAAGATCTGTGTGTTTAATGGGGGCCCAGAGAGTAACACACTGTATCTACACTGTGTTGCTAGAACCGAACCCCTCCAGTCAGACCTAATTCTCAGTAAAACAACATGTTTTATGTTAGCCAATCAGAGGCAAGGTCAGTGGTGCTCCATCAATTCACAATTATACAAACAAGAGCATGGTTGGATATTGAGAGAGAAAAACTACAATTAAGTCTAAAATACTTCAGAAAATATTCAATGTTTCCATTTGATGGAGCGAAACCTTGGACCTTTACAGTCGATGCTGTGATGAATCCAACAGGATGTGGCGGGAATGATTATCCAACTGTCACAATGTGGAGCCAAGTGCAAAGTGACAAACCATCTGAGTACTTCTGACTCACTCCGAGGGGATAAAAATACTGGAGCTGAGGAGGGAAAGCTCTTCTCGTCTCCCATTCCCCTGGCGTCTGATGTTTAGGTGGAAGAAATGCACAATATTTCTTTTTTTTTTTTTTTCGTGTCCTGTCTGGCTGTGAAGCAAACAGAATTGATGTCTGAATGCTGATGACAAGCCTTACAGATTTACTCTCAGGTGGATCATCAAAGTGTCTGCTTTCAATGTCACGCCTGATACTTAACACTTTATTGTTATTGTTTTTGAACGCTTTTTAATTCTGACCAGACACGGAGTCAGAGGTGAAAGAGAAAGGAAGAGAGAAAGGTGGTGGGGGTCCACAAAAATAAACAATAATGAATAAGAATCTGCTTCTAGACCTGCAGAAAGAGAAGAAAAAAAAGAAAGAAAAAAATGGGACACAACAACAATATAACAAGATTAAGCTATCACTGCGTCAACTTGATGAAGAAATATATAATCAACATTGTTTAACTGAACAATCACACGATAATAAATCACAGTGCATTTAGTGCCAACCACAGCCTTAAGACATGTGTTGAACGTGCCCAAGCCCATACTTATGAGAGCATCATGTGAGCACCTGTGTGTGTACACGTACTTGTATATGTAAGGTTTCTCTATAGGAGCGTCCAATAGAGAGTGTGAGGGGCCACAGATCTGCCCCCAAAAGATGTGTAGGAGACGGAGGGAGCTCCAAGTCCCAGAGATCCAGGAGCTGCCACAGAGCACAGGAACTCCAGGGAGACTGCGACCAGAAAAGCCCCCGCCCCCATGCACAATGCACAATATTTCTATTCATTCACATTCTGTCCCAAATTCAAATCAAACCAATATCAGTTTCACATAACTACAAAAAGATTCAGCGTACCAAGTTCACTGTTTAAGATGTTTAACTAGCAGTGAGAAAACTAGTTTTTAAAGGCAGGTGGTCCTTGTGTTTCATTATACTGATGTTAGGGATAAATAAATATAGGTAAACAAACACTAAACTAGAGAAACCCTAAGAGAGTGAGTGGCTGCAGTAGCTGAAAGACCCCACGACCTAACAGCAACTTTACAGAAAAACAAGCAAAAAGGTTTCTTTTTCAAAAATTGAGATACTAACAAACATTTTAGCTGCAGCACTGTAGAAGAGGCCAACTGAAATAAATGTAACAGCAGAAACATAATTTCCTTGCAAGCTTTAGCATAAATGTCACATTTAATGCAAAAGTCCACGTACTTCAGGCTTCAGGTGTATTTATATGCAAATGGAGCCAGAGTTTAGTTAAGCGTCTTTGCTCTGAGTCACCGCTACATCAACAAGCTGATTTTAGAACACGAGTGATGAGTCCTGGTCCGGAGCTGCCTGCTTCTGTGGTTTCACTTTCCACTGTCCACATCTATGATTACAGATAATACAGTTTGATTAAGAGCTAATGTTTGAGCTTTTCATCTCTAAAGCAAAAACATAATTTAGATGATAATGAGGGCCTTGTTTTGAAATACAATCAGGACACATTTGACAGGGAGCTCTGAGTCAACAGGACCTAGAAGACCTCCGAGTTATGAGGACTTTTCTGTTGCATCTATAATCATAGACAAGAACATTAAGAGAAGTAGTAGAAATAAAGCAAAACTTCACATATGTGAAAGTCATGTGACTGTTTTGCACTTAATCCAATCCATCTATCTGTTCTCTTCTACTCTTCAGGAGTCGCTCGCGGAATTGCCTCTCTGCCAGAATGTCAGACGGGTCAGTCCAACCCTGCCAGGGAGGCATACAGGAGCAGTGGGTCTACTCCGAACCCCCTCCCAGATGTTCGAGCTTCTCACCCTTTCTCTAAGGAAGACCCCAGCCACCCTGCAGAGAAAAGTAATTTCGGCTGCTTGCATCTGGGATCTTGGGACCAATGATGAGGGCTGGAACATAGCTCGATCAGTAGATCGTGAGCTTCGCCTTTTGGCTCAGTACAACTCCTGCATCAGTGCAGACGCAGCAGCCTCGTGTATTCGTCTTTCTGTTCCTGCTCCTGTTCATCGCAACAACTTTAAAATAAACATTTCGAATTTTGAACCCATCTAGCTGCCTCCTGGATTTACCTGCATTTTGGGTCCTGCTACAACATCCACCATTTCCATGACAACCATAGTCGGAGCTCGTGTCCGAGCTGATCTGGGAAAACTCAGGAGACCATGCTAGCTTTTAAAGCACTTTAACATGACGAAGACAGTCCCGGGACATGCGTCATGGCAGTGTCATGTACTCGGAGAAAGGCAAAAGAGTTAATTTGGGTTTCTGAAGTTACAAAACCAATTTTGAGAAACTATAACAAGCATGAACAGCTGGAAATGTGGTGATGATTAAACAGTAGAAAGCACTTTCTCTTTTTGTACGTGTTTTTTGTTCTGTTGGTTTGTCTTTTCAGACATGTCTGATATTGTCGACCTACCACGATTGTATTGGCAATAAAATGTTATTATTCACTAAAGCTACAATAGAAAATCTGGAACTGGCTAAAAACATGTGTTCATGCTTCTTAGCAGCGTTCTAACAAAGTTTAGCTACAAATATATTGTGATTAAAATAGAAACCAAAACAACAATTTCTGTTGCATTTGTCTAAAATCCTCCGCCAATAACACGACTCAGTCCGAATCCGACGACTGCACCATCCGGTTATCTGTCTCGCCAAACCACATTTTTGTAGGTCCTCCAGAACTCCACTGGTGTGAGGGGTTCTCCTCCGGCCGCTACAAGCTTAGCACAAACTACCAAAGTCCCAGAAAGAAAAAAAAAGTCACAGACAACAAAAGACAAACGGCGACTGGTGTTCTGTGCTCTCTCGTTTACTGTGGCAAGGCCCTTTCTCATATCAGGGGGACGTGGCTGACAGATGATAGCCAATGGGAGGGGTGAGAGCTCTGTCGCCGTGCTTGTGTTCAAAAGCTGGCTTGTTTTGCAGATTTGCCTCTGAGTAAACAGTAAAAACAAGTCTCCTACGGGATGACCTGGAGTGTTGTAAAGCTTGGTTTATGCTTGATGCATTCACTTTCCGCGCGGTGATGCGGCTCGCGGATGGAACGTGCTTCACAACTCGCAGCGTTTATGGTTCGTGCGGCTTGTCTCTGCGGTGAGCCAATATTCTCCCAAACTGTAGGGGGCAGCATGGAGCTCTACAGCATGCATCCAACACTACACCATAGTAGAAGTAGAAATTACTGTTTACAACATGGCATTTCAGCATTTTTAACAGCGTCCTCGTCTTTTCCAACAGTGCGAGCTATTTCTCTCCAAGAATTATTAACAACATGTTGATCACGGTGATCTCTGAGAGCTGAATCATACAAATGTCTGTATTTACGAACCTCTGCCATACTAGTTCTTGCCGGTCCGCCATGTTTTTCCGCGTCCGTCCGTCCGCGTGGTTAGAAATTTTCCGAGGTGCACGTTGCGGAAATTCTGGGCCGTGCGGAGGCGCGGTGGAGGGGCGTGGTTGTTAAAATGACGCAAAAATGACGCAACTTTTCCACGCGGAGCCGTGCGGACCTCGCGGACGCGTCAAGCATAAACCAACCTTAAGTAGTCCAGTCCCTGTGTCCACATGTCTCTGAAATGCTTGGCCCCTAAAACAGCATCTCCCTTGGCATGCTTCATCATGGGAAAATGGAACCTCATTGGTCCAGTGGTTCCAATATGAGACCATGTTGGGTAACACATGATAGCATCACCTGGGCTCACACACAATTACAATATGACCCATCACTTCTGTCAACGACTGGTCTAATGCACCTACAAAGCCTCCTAAGAGCCTTCTCTCATTGTTATGAGTGGCTGTCACACTGCCTGATAACACTATCGCTCCACTCATGATGCCACCACTTTTGCCCCCTGGCTCTTGTTCTAATTGTGCCAGTTTCTTGCTCATCAAGTTATTTACATGTCCATCACTGGTCTGCATCTGTATCACCTCAGCAGCTAACTGGATTATCTCCCCCGGGCACTTAACCCTGTTATTTCTCTACGTAAAGATTGTCAATATGTAGTCCATTCAAACTCATCAGTGAGATAAGGGACCAGAAGGAATAACTGAAGAGAATCAAGTTAGGTTTAAGGAGAGAAAACATACAGAAAACCAAAAAAGAATAGAAGACATGATTAATGATGAGGCGAGGTAAAAGGCATTTAACCCAAAGAGACGTCCTTGTATCTGAGCTGTCACTTCAGTCCAACATCAATGAAACATCAGGTGTGATTCAGCTGCACCCGTCCAATCTCTGGTCACAGCTTGTGTTTTATTTCCATCTCATGAGGGTGTTTGTGGCCACGTACATATTTATTTTGAATTCATAGACAATGTGTGATACATGTGTCCGCCTCCGAGCCTTTCCATCCTCCAGGCACATTTCATAGGCAGATATTCTTAGAAATATTTGACTGAATTTATTTCCAGGTTGCAGACAAGAGGAGGAGAGAACAGGGAGGCGTAAATCAGAGAACTGAGATAAACCTCCTTTGCCCTTTGAAGCGAAGAGTTGCTTTTTGATTCACTTTGGGTTTGTTATGTTAGAGCAGTTCACACACACACACACACACACACATACACACACACACACACACACACACACACACACACACACACACACACACACACACACATGCACACGCAAGCACACATGTCTAGCTTTCTATCAAAATGAGGACCATCCATTGACTTCCATTCATTTTTGTGACTGTATTATGCCTAACCCTAACCCTAACCCTGATCTTACTTTTTTTCCCTGAACCACTGTAATATGTTTGTCACGTTGAGAGGATGGTTTGGACCCAAAATGCAGTAACCCAGGATGACACGAGGCAGAAGTGGATATGAAGTAAAAATTCTTTTATTTTAGGAGGCTGGGCATGAATCCAAAGGCAAATGCTGGCAAAAAAGGCAAAACAGAAGCTCTTTCATGAGCAAGATCAGGAGAACACGTGAGACGGACAAAACAACACTGACAACAACAATGGACCGACAAGACAGGGCTTAAATAAACTGGGGCATAATGGGAGGCAGATGAGCTGCAGGTGTGTGGAGTGTGGGGGGGAGGACCAGGTGAAAGCAATGACTAATCAGGGAAGAAACTAACATGACCTAAGAGTGAACCTAAAAACAGAAAAGCAACCATATAACTGAAATTCTAAATGGAAGGAGAACTACAAAAACCGGTGGGACAAAACATATTAAAGAGACTAAAAAATTAAAAGCTGAAACTATAAACACTGCAGAGGGATGACTGGAGAAGACTAAAGGAACACAGGAGACACATAAATGAGACGCAGACAAAGGACACATGAGGGCGCTATGAAACACAAAAGGAGAACCTGGAGTGGGAACTGGAGGGGCTGGGGAACAAAGGGACACAGAACATAACAGTGTTTTGATTTGAATAGGTACTGTAGTGCTGTTGTAGTCTGAATAACAACACTGTGTTTAGTGTTAGATTCGAGCTGAGCTTCAGTACAAAAAAAAAACTTAACAGATCTATTCAGGTCCTGTTATAATTTGGATCAGCGATCTGACCACACAAGAAAACCTGTATGCAGTTATAACACTGGTGTGTCTTACTCCTAACCTAAACGTTAAATGAGGACAACAGTGTTTCTGACCGTCAGCATGGATGTCTCTTATAATGTCAGTGGAACTGCTCTACCTACACCCACAGCTGTAGATGTTACATTTCAGCATTGTTTCCCTGCAACGTGGCCTCCACAGCCAAACTAGGTGAACATGGATATGGTAACAACTTTGTTTTACTAACTAGTAATGGTCAGTAAAGGGGTAGGGTTGATAAATGCACTGAAGTCAAAGGATGGATTTAAAAGATTACAGAGATTTGTCTCCGCTCCACATCAGAACTCTGTAAAACAAATCACTGGATTAGATGGTGGCCAGTACTTGATATAGAACGGTTTGCTTTACCCTGCTTGTTTGTTTTTCTGGTCACAATGAGGAGATGTAGACAGAGATCTGAGACTGTGTGAAATGTTAACAGTCAGTAGTTTGTAGTTTTCAGGAAGTTATTATTATTTATTTTTTTACAAGTTAAAGTGACAGTGTGTGTTTTTCTTGGCGATAGGGGGCAGTAGATACCTAAATCGTTGCAGGCTAGCAGTATTTTTGTGTTGGAGTAAGACCGTACAAACAGATGCCCATTGGGTCAAAAAGCCCTGGGGAGTGTAAACTTTAGCAAAAATAATAAGCACATCATACTCCCTTTCATCACTGGCAACAAGTGAAGAGGTAAATGCGTAAAACAACAACAATTAAGAATAACAAAATCTTGTAACCTTTGTTACAAATCAGTAAATGCATTTTGTCCTCATGGGCTCCCGTAGAAGGAAACATGGCATCTAATATGGCGTTGTCCAGAGACTTAGACCTGCTCCCATGTATTTTAGACCTGATCTTTATGGTTATATTTTAAAAAGTCGCCAATATTTTTCAACAACTGGGCATCGATTCATTCATTTTCAGAACATTTTGAAAGGTATTTCCAGAAATGAATGGTAAAATCTACACATTGCCTCTTTAAATAAGAGACACATCGGTCGATACTGTCATGGTCTGCGTCAGCCCCTTCCTTTTGTGCCTCCTGATGTTTCTCCATCCCTCTCTCGATTCCCTTCTGTCTCATAGCGCCCTCATGTGTCCTTTGTCTGCATCTCAATTATGTGTCTTATGTTTGTAGCCCTTTAAAGTCTATTCCTCCCAGGTCCTGTGTCATTCATTCATCCCCAGCCCTCCAGGTCTTCCTTCACGTTCTGTAGCTCCAGCCTCTTTGTCCCCTGCTCAGTGTTTGTGTGTGTGTGTGTGTGTGTGTGTGTGTGTATGTCCTTCCCTCAGTCTTAGGTTTAGATTTATGTTTTAGGTTTAGCTGCCCTCCACTGGTTCTGTTTTCCCCATTTAGATAAATTGGGTCACCTGCCCTCCCTCCAGCCCTCACTCCACGCACCTGCTTCATGTTTCCTTAATTGTTCTCCATGTGTATATAAGCCTTGTCTTGTCACTCTGTGGTTGTTGGTTCATTGTCTTGGTCAGCGTTGTTTTGTCTCCAGTCTCCAGTCTCCAGTCTTTAGGTCTCTGCTCAGAAAGTGAGCTTTTGGATTTTGGTCTTAGTTTAGTTATTGGGTTTTTGCCTTCGCCTCTTGGATTTTTGGTTCTCCTCCTAAATAAAGGATTTGTACTTTTCAACCACTCCTGCCTGTGTGTTCTGGATTTCCTGCACCTTGGGTCCTAACCTCCTGCTCTCAACGTGACAGATACGTTCAACGATTTTACAGTTTTTGCAGGAAAAAATGAAAATGTCTGTAATATTTGTTTTTGTTTCAGCAACATTTTTATGTGATTTATTTATTGTGTTTTACATTTATATCTTGACTAAAGAAGATGAATGTATGGTTTGTGTGATCATAAATATGATTTACTCAAGAGGGGGAGGTCTTTCCTAGCAATTTTTCAGGGGTGGGGGTCTTGGCCACCCCTTGGGGGCACCACTGGAACAGAAGCCTGTAAGTAGATGAGAAGGTGAATACTGATTTCCTGTCGGTGTGAATCCGGGAAATGCAGAGGTAGGTATGTTTGTTTGCTTTGGTGCTGAACTTGGGGGGGTGCGTAGTCTGGCATAAGGTGATAAGAGGAACAAACACAGTAGCAGAGATGTAGGTGGTCATGGTTGTCACTCTGGGAAATCTCCTCAGTCCTGTAACTTTAGTCTAGTCCAGTCTGATACACATGAAGCACACCCAATAATATGGAACTAGGATTGGGACAATATTCAGCGTAACTTGTACCAAGTTTTGTAACTTCGAACATGTTTCATCTAGGGATGGGTACCTTTGACATTTGAATCGATCCGGTACTAATTCCCGGTACCTACGAGTCGATACCGGTACTTAACGGTACCAATTTTCGATACTTTTGAGTGTTTATTATTTTAATTCTCTTTTATAATTAAATATATATTTTTCTCAATATATAACCATATTTGATAAATATCACAATAAATAACATACAAGTTTGTATTTTAACATCGTCCTTGTAGTTTTATAAGTTGATAATTAAACTGAAGCAAACATCTTTACTGTGAACTAAATTTACTGTGCATCTTCATTCCTTTTGCCGTCCTTTTTCATTTGATTTTTCCTACTGGGAAGGTAGAATTTCCGGGGAGAAAACGAACGCACCATTAGCTGGTAACAACGGTGGCAATGGAAGCTAACATATCAAGCTAACGTTATCTTTAACAGTTTATTTAGCTGCTGGAGCAGATAAAAACGATGATGCCTCAAACTTAGATCGTTGTCGCTGGTTTTACCTTCACCCATTCACCCGTCGCATTTAGTAAAGTGAAGCCAAACTTTAGAGCGCGTTCATGTTCTTCTAGTCGGAAAATCGGAGTTCCGAGGAGAAAGCGAACGCACCATTAGCGAAACAGAAGCTAACAAATCAAGGTAACGTTATCTTAAACATTTTATTTACCTACTGGAGCAGATTAAGATGAGGATGTCTCTCTTAGATCGTTGTCTGTCGCTAGTTTCATCACCCAGTTACCCATCACATTTAGTGAAGTGGACCCAAGCTTTAGCGTGCGTTCTTTCTACCATGCTTGCTCTGTTTACAACGGGCTCGCAGGGACCGGCGACATAACGCTCTTGCGCATGCGCAACTGTCTTGGCAGTACCGAAACGAGGCACCGTTTGAAATGACGTGAATCGGTGTTCGGTCGGTTCTATGGAATTCGGTCGGTACCTTAAAAAGTACCGAATTCGGTACTCATCCCTAGTTTCATCACATGTAACTTTGGATTCGTAACTTGTAACTTTAGTTTTCTAACTTGTAATTCTCAATTCGTACTTGTATTTTTTGTTTTGTAACAGGAAGTTTTCATTTTGTACATGTATTTTTAATTTTGTAAAATCAAACTTTTATTTTGTACATTTACTACTCATTTTGTAACATCAAACATTCATTCAGAAACATGAAACTTTCGTTTTGTAACAGAACACAACAACAGGACTTCCAAATTTAAAAAATCAAGGTACAAGTTTGAAATCAAAACTCCAAAACACACATTTCATTCCAAGTTAAAAAGTTAAAGTTAAAGTCCCATTAGTTGTCAAACACACGTGTGTGCGAAATTTGTTCTCCGCATTTGACCCATCCCCTAGGGGAGCGGTGAGCTGCAGACACAGCCGCACTCAGGAAATATTTGGTGGTTTAACCCCCCAATCCATCCCCTTAATGCTGAGTGTCAAGCAGGGAGGCATTGGGTCCCATTTTTTTTAAAGTCTTTGGTATGACCCGACCAGGAATCAAACCCTGATCTCCCAGTCTCAGGGCGGACACTCTACCACTAGGCCACTGAGAAAGGGACAAACCTCAAATCTACAGTGTTGCGGATCTTTTTGTCTCGATTCTAGCGTCAGTGGGAGGAACTTGGGTGGAACCAATCAGAGCACGAGTCTTAGCTACCAATCACGTTTCTCGAATTCCTGTCCAATCATTGGGAGAGGAGGGCAGGGTTACTCGGAATGGGGAAGTCACGTGATTCATGTAGCTTCGAATAGTTCCAAACGGCCCCCACTGCTGCATTGACTGCAGTCCATTTTCGGTGTTTCGGAAGGATTTTCTCCGGTAAGTTGATGAAATGTCATCATTTTGTTGCATTGTGAAGCGTTACGCTTTCATTTAGCTTGTTATGTGACAGGTTAGAGCACAGTCTCATGTTAGAGTTTTGTCATGAGAGCATTGAGATACCTCACATACTGATGGCATCTAAAAATTAACATTTTTTTTCAAAATAAAGAATAATTTTAATCACAATTGAAACGTACAATCCTAGAGAAACCTCGTCCAATGTGCACGTCCTGTTCTCACTGGTTGGATAGAAAGCCTTCCAGTTTATTTCACTTCCGCATTGGCCTCACTTCTAGCCTAGTGAACTAGACCAAATTCTTGCTTTGCAAAGAATGGTCTAGGCATGCTCCATTGGAATCTCAGCAGCTCCTACCAGGACTCTGGCTAGCCAATCACAGCTCTCTAGAGGGGTTTCAAACACATTAAGAGCTGTGATTGGTCCATAATGGTGGGCCAATCATAGTGCTCTATCTGCTTAGTGAACAAATCACAGAGCTTTATCTGCTTTGTGGGCCAATCAGGGCACTCTATATGCCTGGTGGGTGGGATGATGCAACAGAGTGAAACAAGAGTATGTCACATTCATTGTCCAGTGGGATGCGGAGATCATTTGAAAGACAACGGTAGAACCCGCCCCACAACCGAGAGCCGTCAATGGAGCATGGCCACTAAATAATACATTTATTTAGTCTGGCTTGCCAGGCTACCTCACTTCCAGACCCGCATTGTGGGGGCTTGGTCTTGACAAGGCAGAGGCAGATAAACCTGATCTGACAAACATAATCATATGCAGCTTAAACAAGAACAGGAACATGAAGAGAAGCGCTGGAATGCCGAGGCATGGCAGCAGGCGTTCTGGGGAGAACACAGGTGAACATTTATGTCAAAGAACATGAATAAACATGATGAGCTTAATTAGATTCAAAACGTCATGTGATTGGACTTTGCACAGACCAAACAGTATTGACTGTGTTTGATTTGATTGTGAATTCACTGCTGGTGGGATGAATGTGTTGCAGTAACATCGTGGTAAGGTGGATACAGCAGCCTGCTGCTGATGGAGCTTCTGGACTCATAAGAAAGGTTGTCCAAGAAAGATTCCTATTCTTACTTGTCTCCTCTATGAGGTTCAGAGAACAGCCTGGGACTGAGCAGGGGCCTCATTTATCAAGCTTGCTTACGCACAAAATGGGGTCGGAAAACTGCGTAAACAACTTTCCACGCAAACTTTGGGATTCATAAAAGAAAACGTAGCGGAAAAATCTGCGCAACTTTAAGTTGACCAAGGACCTGGCTTACGCATGTGTTGGACATGGAGAGCAGCTGCAGTGCTGCTGCTGAGAAGGATAAAATTATGAATTCCAGCACTTGTACCGCTTCGTGTGCACACAGAATTGTACTAATAAAAGGCTGGTTTTGATTTTGTCTTCTATTGTAATGATGGACACATTTGATCTGCATGAATAAAAGGTTTAAATGTTACCAGTGGGAGATCAGATGTGCCACACAATCTGGCGGTGGCAAAACATCTTCTTTTTTTGTCTCCACCTTCAGATCGGACCAGTTTTTTTTTATATCTGCCACAGATCCCTCTGTAGACCTTACAGCATTGACGGCTTCAGCAACACTGTGCCACTCCATGGATTTTCTCTTATTTGTTCTGCAAAAACACTTTCTTTCATTTTTCCACCTCAACCCAAAAGTACCTCAATTTCTGCTTCGGTTAAATAGCGCTTCCTTGATCTGCGGTTGCCATCGTTAATGGTGAAATGCTGCAACGAGTTGGCTTATGTAGTATATGCATGAGATCCACAAGGCACTTTGCAATGAACATTTATGGCAGAAAGTGTGCGTGTTGAGGGCGGGATGTGATCCAGAAACACCTGAGAACCTTTCTAGATAGTTTCTGATTTATAAAGCGGAGATTGCGTGAAGCTGTGCATACTCCATGCTTTATAAGTCACAAACCGACTTGGCGTAAGTACATTTTATTTGTTTATTTATTTATTTTTTGCTGAGTTTAAGCATGGTTTTAGTAAGGATTTTACGCAATGTTTTATAAATGAGACCCCTGGTCCTTCTGACTAGTTTCTTCAGTCCTTCCCTGGTGCTCTGAACTCCCACACTCCCAACAGACCACTGCCTACATCTGAGGCTACTATAGTCATAGCAAGCCCTTAACAGTGTCCCAAAAGGTCAGAAATGGGAGCTACCTCTGCCCGTCTTGCACAGGACATCTTTTACTTGACCAGTGTGGTTTATTAGTCATGTCAACACCCAGATATCCTTCACAGCTTTAATGTCCAAAACTTGAATGTCCACCAGTGACGACCACTCGTTTAAGGTCAAAGTTTAGCTATCTCCTTTGTCTTTTTGGTGTTCATCTGGCTGTGGGTCCCTTGGCTCATGTCGACCTACAAAGCCAGTGATGATCTCCCTGTACATGAGTCCAAAAATGGCTGTCATCTAGGATTTTCTAGAGGTGACAGCTTGTTGTGCAGTCATTGAAGTCTGAAGAGCACAGGGTAAAGAGAAAGGGGGGAAGTACAGTACCATGTGACACACCTGTACCACAGACAGTTGCAAAGCCTCATTTTATGGTCTGTTGGTGAGGTAGTTTATGGTGCATGCTGCTTCTAGTTTCACCATGTGAAGAGATGTATTGTGTTCAAAGCAATGGAGAAATCTAAGGAAACGACCCCACGGTGCTTCCGGGTTTTTCCAGGTGGAAGAGGGGCTCATGCTCTATCAGGTGGGATGCCAAATCCACAGGCTACAAGAGGTTAAGCTCCCTGGGGTGTGGTGCCTTGGGAGGCAAAACCATGCAGGAAGTCTTCCACAAGGATGGCACTTACCAGGCTAAGAATGAAAATGTGCAGCATGACCCCACACTGTGGATTTGCAGACTCACTGTTTACTCGGGAGCTCATTCTGCCTTGGACTGTGTCCTTCATCAACTTGATTTTCAGTTTCCATGACCCTGACCTTCAGTGCAGATGGTGTCATGGCCTGAAGACGCCAACTGAACTACACTATATGCAAAAAGCTGAAAAGAGATTCATTCCTTAACCAGATTCTGCGAAGAAGCTGGTGGAGTCCCGCGCTAGGAAAGTCAGAGCTTCTCATTCGGTTTCAAAGGTCGTCACACAATGCACCCTCCACCCTATTTTGTGGTATAAAGCCATTAGCCTTCACTAAGCCCACAACACAGTTCAGTATGTGAACTGTACTGCTAAACTCCCATTAGCACTCATGACTTAGTTCTGGGTGTTTACGAATGAGCCGTTTAGCCTCAGCTCTTTGCTCAGACTTGCAAAGTAAAAGCAGGATTGCGTTTTGACACCTTTTTTGAAATAACACACCTCAATAATTCAACTTAAACCACATAAAATCCACTGAGCTGGATTTGAACTTCAATTACCTCTAAGGATCTACTGAGGATGAACGCCTTAAAGCATAACGACAGATGGATGCTGCAGAGACAACTACTTTACACATCCGTACGCTGAATAGACACAACGGAACAACCGAGGCTGAATAACTGAGCGTAGCTCCAGGAAAGTAGTCTAATCTGGCCAAGTAAGCGTGCCTCAAAAAGAGGACGGTGATAGCGAGAGTGCATTAAAACCATTTCAGAGGTGATATTGTGCTGTATCACAAAGAGACGGGGGAAATGGAAAACCAAAAATAGAAATGGAGTCTGTGGAAACAGGAAGATGTATAACTAACTTGTTGTTTGTGTTACTATAAATAGCATTGTGTATTTCATTCATATAAGCAGAGAAATTAAATAATGCCAGCATGAGTGGCTCTGGTCAAAGAGGAGTATTCCTTTTCCTTTTCAGAGATGTTACTATGCTGGTTGCTGTTGGAGATTGGAAATATGACACTCTGCATGATTGTTGTCACACTGCCTGGTTTTAAGCAGAAGAAAATCCTTGGAAATATTTATGATTTGAGCCCCAGAGGCACAACATCTGTTTTAGAACAAGGCCTAATTCAACAAATTGAGAAAGGGTAGTCTGAATGGTTTTTCATTTTGAAATCCATAAAAGGAACATGTGATTTTATTTTATGTCCAACAACAACAAACCCTAGAGTGAAAGAGAAAAGTGGGATGTTGGAGACAAATTTACATTTCGAGACAGCTGGACTCCCACAGGAATCACACACTCATGAGATAGTCATTATTCTCAGCTGCAGTTCTTTTGTTTGTGGCTGCCACAAGTTGTGGGAGTCTGATCATCATCATCATCATCATCATCATATATTGAGAGCTCCTGGAGGAGGGTTAAGAATCTAGTGTTTCTTCACTGAATGCTTACAAGCATTAAAGCTACAATGGCAAATCTGCAAAACAAGAGTAAAACATATGTATCTAGATATATGTATATATATATATATATATATATATATATATATATATATATCTCGTCGCCGTTTTCCTCCATTTATCCGGGTCTGGGTCGCAGGGGCAGCATCCCAACTAGGGAGCTCCAGACCGTCCTCTCCTCGGCCACCTCAACCAGCTCCTCCGGCAGGACCCCAAGGCGATCCCGGACCAGATTGGAGATGTAACTTCTCCAACGTGTCCTGGGTTGACCCGGGGGGCTCCTGCCGGCAGGACATGCCTGAAACACCTCCCCAGGGAGGCGACCAGGAGGCATCCTGACCAGATGCCCAAACCACCTCAGCTGACTCCTTTCGATCCGGAAGACCAGCGGTTCTACTCCGAGTCCCTCCTGAACGTCCGAGCTCCTCACCCTATCTCTAAGGCTAAGCCCGGCCACCCTACGGAGGAAACTCATTTCGGCCGCTTGTATCCGCGATCTCGTTCTTTCGGTCATTACCCAAAGCTCATGACCATAGGTGAGGATTGGGACGTAGATCGACCGGTAAATCGAGAGCCTGGCTTTCTGGCTCAGCTCCCTCTTCCCCACGACAGATCGGCTCAGCGTCCGCATCACTGCAGACGCCGAACCAATCCGCCTGTCGATCTCCCGATCCCTCCTACCCTCACTCGTGAACACGACCCCGAGATACTTAAACTCCTCCACTTGAGGTAGGACCTCTCTCCCGACCCGGACTTGGCAAGCCACCCTTTTCCGGTGCGAGCAGCTGCGACCCAAAAAGTATCAGAACCGCTCACGGCGCATGCGCAATCATGCATCAACACCGCTCGCCCGCTATTTCCCTAATAACACACGTTGTTCGTTTTTATTTCTACACGTTTTTTTTACTCACAAAGATTGTCAAGAAAGCGTGTTTGTCGTGTTCATGTCAAATGAAACAGATCACAAAACACAGATTTACTTTCTTTATTTCGTTTTCCTCATCCAACCCCCATAAATCCCTGTGTGTCCTCCTGCAGCCCTCCCGAAGGACAACAGGCAAAACAAGACAAAAAAGTCTGACGTGTTGTGTAAAAACAGCTATTTTTAGCATATTTTAGGTCCGCCGTGTTGCTACCAGACGTACAGTGTGAGCACATGGCTCGTGAAGTCTGCCCTGCGAGGAAGTCGTACAGTTTGAGCTGAAGCTGAACGCTACGAGTGAAAAAGTCGCACAGTGTCCGCCCGGCTTAACGGGTGCCGGTGCGTTAGAAGCAGGCAGGTGCTGCTGCATTTAAGTGTTTCAGTTTTTTTTTATGAATTCGATTAAAAATAAAGGCGCCCGACCTGGCCTGTGTCCGAGGTAATTACACAGTCGTTGGCCCGAAGCCCGGCCCGGGGGCCTAGGGCTTCAGTGCAGGGCTCTACTGTTGAGGCTCTGACGGAGGGTGGCTAGACCGGCATGCACAGCAGAATCCTTTTGCTTCTGCTACACTCTGTCTAGACTTCTAGGCCACTCACACTGAGTATCAGCAACACCATCTTTATTTTGTCTAATTTTAAAATGGACGAACGTTACCTGACTATAAATATGGATTACAGTTGTTTGATGTGCATAGTACAACACTTTTCCTTTAATTTCTTTTTGTTGTTTTTGTTCTTTTGTACTTTCAGTCTCTGGCTGGATTGTGGCAAATCTGGAAAAGTTCCTTCAGTGTGAAGGCCATCGCAACGCCGCCATACTCTTAGTACTCACTAAATCAAAATGATCGTTGTTCTCTGCATCCCAGGGATGCTTTCCTGCTTTCCTGCTCTCCCACCACAATTTATAAGCCAGCTGCATGTTTCTATGACGACCACATCCATCCACAATGACACCACACCCTTGGTCCTGTCCTGGCATCACTCTCTTGGATCACATTAAAAGCAGCTATGTGTCACTGTGCTATTATGATATGTGACTGTAGCTCAGGCATGAGGCCTGCATGACTAATGCTCCTTCACATGTTCAGCCACCAGCCCACACCCTAGACAAGGCTAGTGTTTTCTTTGCTGTGTTTAATGGTGAGTCCTCTGTACACATCCGCATTTTAGACAATATCCAGCAAGTGATTCTAATTTATTTCTAAAAGATTAACATTCAGCTGGCTGTTATGTGCCACTTAGTAAACGCCACGCCACTGAAGCCTTTTACCAAACGTTTGTCTGCAGTTATTACAAATAGCACACATCTGTTTAGAGCACATGGAGCAGTGGCTCCTATTTGAGCCTCCAACACTCGTGCTCCGTCACTGGCTCAAGTACAACATTGCCAAAAAGACAATTAGCCAAAAACATGAAGACAAACACAACTAACCACTGACTTACTGTTCTTCTCCATTTGTACTCTTTAAAGCCTTGCAATATTTTGTTTCTCCATTTAATCGTGTTTGTAGATTATTTCAGAACCCCAAATTTGACGTTTTAATGCCTAAAGTGTAGGAGCCTTTGCCTTATAGTACAGTCACACAAACGCTATACCAGTTATTTATGTAATCAGAGTTAAAAGATGGATACCTAAGAATATTTATGCTGCAGCACAGAGAGAAGCAAAGATTAAAAATTAGCCACTAGGCATGGCTGCAAAAGATTTGAGGAACAGCTGAACGAAAATGCGATGCAATGGCAAACCATAGCAAACGTGAGCTCCACACGAGTTTCCCTCTCGTTTGTTTTTTATTTGTGTCTGTAAAGGTTCTCAGTCATCCAGGTCATTGTAGTCTAAGGAGCTTTGAAAGAAAAGCGTCTGGACTTCTTTGAGTTGCTTGAAGACGTTTCACCTCTCATCCGAGAGGCTTCTTCAGTTCTAAGGTCAAATGGTGGAGAGTCCCAGATTTAAACCCCAGTGGGAGTTTCCCCCCGAAGAGGGAACAAAAGACCCCCTGATGATCTTCTACATAAACACATGACTTAATCATACCATGGCTCATGTGCTTATGTAGAAGATCATCAGGGGGTCTTTTGTTCCCTCCTCGGGGGGAAACTCCCACTGGGGTTTAAATCTGGGACTCTCCACCATTTGACCTTAGAACTGAAGAAGCCTCTCGGATGAGAGGTGAAACGTCTTCAAGCAACTCAAAGAAGTCCAGACGCTTTTCTTTCAAAGCTCATTAGACTTTTTTATTCGTGATTTCGTTCCCAGTTGGAGAGTGGGCGAGGGAAGCAACAGACCAGGAAAATGATGGTTTAACTTTACATTTAGTTTAAAATGCTAAATATTTTTTTGTTTTATTGCATTTTGATTTTTTCACTCAGTTTTCAGATTTGATCACTTCTCAAAATGAAAGCCTTGAGCATGTTGTTGATTCTGTCCCTCTGATTGGTGGAAAACATGATGGATGGAAACAGGTGCTTCATCCAGTTTCCAGCCAAGAGACAACTTGTATAAAACTATGTTCTTGGTACTGGGCGGCAGGCCATGCGGCACATAAGGACCTGCACCAGACAGCTGTCACTGAAAATGATTCCTTGGTAGGAGAGGCTACATCCTCTAGAACTAAAAGATGGGAAAAAACGTCCCACTTCCAGCCCTACATTGACAGATAGACAGAGATAAGGACACTCGCGGCTGCAGCTGACCCATAAAAACAGCGGATATTAAACAGTCGTAATTTTACTTCAAAACATCCTTTGCAGGTGATTTAAGTCTGCGCCAAAGGTCAATAGACTCATTCTTCTTTGCCTCATAAATCTGGCCACGGGCTTCTCACTTTTACCCGTGCACGCCCACTTGGCTAGAAACCAGGACACAGGAGCAGCTGTCTAACATGTCTCCCTGCAAGCATCCTGTCTATATGTATCTGTCCAGCAGGGAAACAACTAAAACATGCTGGATACCGACCCTCGGGAAGGAACTTGACTACCTAATTAAATATGCATTTGTTTATAAATGTGATTTTTAAATGATCAGTTTCTTCTTTAAAGTCGTTAAATGAATGCCAGGGTGGCAAACTCCCATCAGCAGCCATAAACGATTGCTGCTCACTGTTTACTCTACTAGTGAATCAGTGGCGGCGCCGGGGGGGGGGCGCTAGGGGGTGCTATAGCTACCCCTGGATTAGTCATTGCACCCCCATAGCACCTCCAAGTAAATATTAGGATTTTTTTTTTATAATTTTATTCTAATTTAACGTGTGGATGTGATAACTAACATACAAAACAAAAATAATCAGTAAATAATCATATAGACGGTAAAAACTTAAACCAAAACAGGAAATTGATGTTAACCTTTGAACTCATTTTCCACCTGAGAACGAGTGAAAGGTAGAGCTAGCGGTAAAATGGATCGGTGTTTGTTGCCCACATTTCCACGGGTTCAGTCAGAAACGAATGAACCTTTGGAAGTGATCTCAGACCCACAAAAACCTACGGATCTGGATGAAGAGAGTCAACCCTCAACCGCCGCTGGAAATGCTAACACTAACGTTAGCTAACCTTGCTACACCATAGGTGGTTTTCTGTGTGGCTGTGTGTGTTTATGATTTCATGGAAAAGTCAGCGATTGTTCACATGTTTATGATGTATATTAATGATTGTTTCAGGTGTTGTGCACGCATGTGTATCTGCTAGTGTTGAAGGTGTTTTAGAGAACAATAGGTACGCATGACCACTTCCTTCATAGCACCCTCAATAAAAAGACTAGCTCCTTCATAGCACCTGCAGAAAAACATTTCTGGAGCCGCCCCTGTACTGAATGTGCATTCTGTAATTCGGCCCAACAAGGTGAATGTGGAGGGTGATTTAGAACAGCACATCCGTGAAATGTTGGAGTCTCATGTTTATGATGGAGACAGGAGGCATCTGTGCTGGATAACACCAGAGTAGGGTTTTCTCTGGGGTAACCTACCCTGGGCGATGATGCATAATGGCTACTGAGATAAAAATCATAGAAGGAAATATATTGTTATTATAATTATTCTCCATTGAATGATTTTTAAATGTTTTCATGTTGTGTACACCTAGAGGCATATTTATTTATAATTTAAGAGTCATAAACAATAAAACCATCCCTGGGTTTTTCTGAATCAATTGTATCTTATGTCAGTGCAGGGTTATGTTTCATCTCATCTCTTAATGTGAAATAAAGCTTTACTTTCCTTTTACTCCACAATTAAAACTTTTTTTTCTTGAAGATTTGACAAAACCCTTTTTCCTACTTATTTCTGATTGTCCCTTACATGCTGCCGTACATAACCTGCATAGAGAGTTTCAACAGCCTTTCTAAACGTAAGAACACATATAACGAAAGACAAAATGAGACCCACTGAAGGTCAACTATCGTTAGAGGGCAACATTTTTATTTGGCATCTGTCAGATTTCCACACCATCACCCCGTCATCCTTCTGACAGAACAGCGGTCCAGACCTCACATTTCCAACTGCAGCGCAGAGACAGACGACGGAGCCAGAAGCAACAAGAAAAATGAGAAATCCAATGTGGCCATCGGCCCAGCTTTCCTCCTTCAAAATACAAGAAGCTCGTAGCATGGGGGAGACAATCTAATCACCACACATGATTTAATAAGTCTGTCATCATTGATAACAATGTAGTAGAAACAGATCAGGGAGCAGTATGTGAAGAAGAGAAGTAGCTCACTGAGGCTTAAATCTTTTTTTTCTCATAAACAGCAAAATAATGCCGTCATGACTGGTCTCTGAAGAAAAATGAAGTTGAATACATAATTAAATCAGACAGGGAGACAATATAGAACTTAGTGTGTGAGGCTGCAGGCGCATTCAAAGGGTCTGCTGAGGCACAAAGGCCCTTTCAGTTCAGGGAAGTCACGACACACAGACAGCTGTACAGGGACTGTTCAAGTGTGCTGGTTAAGCCGTGGCCTTATTATTATTATTATAGTAAAAACAATAATACTCCTTGAACCGTCACCTTATCGTGGTGGAGGAGTTTGAGTGCTCTAATGATCCTAGGAGCTATGTTGTCTGGGGGACTTTGTGCCCCTGGTAGGGTCTCCCATGACAAATGGGTCTTTGGTGAAGGGTGAGACAAAGAACGGTTCAGAAGATCTTCCATGGAAGTATAAACAAAGAGTCGGAGTACCCAGCCTGGAGGGTTACCGGGGTCCCACCCTGGAGCCAGGCCTGGGGTTGGGGCCCGTGAGCGAGCGCCTGGTGGCCGGGCTTTCGCCCATGGGGCCCGGCCAGGCCCAGCCCGAACCGGATACATGGGCTCATCCAAATGTGGACCCACAACATGAAGGGTCCGGTGCAACGTGGATCGGGTGGCAGACCGAGGCGGGAGCCTTGGTGGTCCGATCCGCGGACAATTAAACTGGTTTTTGGGACATGGAACGTCACCTCACTGGCGGGGAAGGAGCAGGAGCTTGTGGCAGAGGTTGAGCGGTACCGGCTAAATATAGTCAGACTCACCTCGACACATAGCATTGGCTCTGGAACCCAAGTCCTTGAGAGAGGTTGGACACACTCCTTTGCTGGAGTTGCTCCGGGTGAGAGGCGGAGGGCTGGGGTTGGCTTTTTGTTAGCCCCAAGACTCTCTGCCTGTGTGTTGGGGTTTACCCCAGGGGACGAGAGGGTCCCCCGGGGTAAACCTGTGCCTTCGGGTCGGGGGACGGGTCCTGACTGTTGTTTGTGCTAATGGGCCAAATATCAGTTCAGAGTACCCACCCTTTTTGGAGTCCCTGGGACGAGTGCTAAATAGTGCTCCATCAGGGAACTCCATTGTCCTGCTGGGGGACTTCAATGCTCACGTGGGCAATGACAGCTTGACCTGGAGGGGGGTGATTGGGAGGAACGGCCCACCTAATCTGAACTCGAGCGGTGTTTCGTTATTGGACTTCTGTGCAAGCCACAGTTTGGCCATAACGAACACCATGTTCGAACATAAGGATGCCCATCGGTACACTTGGTACCAGGGCAGCTTAGGTCGCAGGTCGATGATAGACTTTGTAGTCGTATCATCTGACCTGCGGCCGTATGTTTTGGACACCCGAGTGAAGAGAGGAGCGGAGCTGTCAACTGATCACCACCTGTTGGTGAGTTGGATCAGATGGCAGGGGAAGATGCCGCGTAGACCTGGCAGACCCAAACGCATAGTGAGGGTCTGCTGGGAACGCTTGGCAGAAGAACCTGTCAAGACGGTCTTCAACTCCCACCTCCGGCAGAGCTTTGACCGCGTCCCGAGAGCAGTGGAGGACATTGACACCGAGTGGGCCTTGTTCCACTCTGCGATTGTTGAGGCGGCTGTTGCTAACTGTGGTAGCAAGGTGGCCGGTGCCAGTCATGGTGGAAAACCTTGTACCCGCTGGTGGACACCAGAGGTTCGGGGAGCTGTCAGGCTGAAGGAGGCTTACAGGGCGTGGCTGGTCTGTGGGTCTCCGGAGGCAATTTTAAATAAAAGGCATCAGTGGTATTCATTACTTGTGGTATATTCAGCATTTTAAAATCTGTTCAGGATTTATGTTTTCTTGTTTATTCATTTTTCTTATTTTTTATTCTCCTTTTTTCTCCTGTAATACGTGTCATCGCTGCTGTGACGTCTAGCTTTCCCCACTGAGGAACAATAAAGGGATTTTCTATCTATCTGCAGCCTTTCCACTTCCTGTTTACTGTAGGTCAAATCTTTTCTCACGGGCCAACAACAAAATAAAATATCATTTTATCTTAAATGAAAATGCAACATCTCACCTGTTAACTTTCATGTTTTGGAGCAGAAAAAGAGCATCAAACCAACATATTTAAAGCTCAGTTTGCTCCACTGGTTTACTGTGATGCTCACCTGTTCCAGCCAGATACCTGCATCATGGGGTTGATCTGAGCTGAGGAGGAGACTCCTGTTGTTTTGCTCATCTTCATCATAATAATGACAACATTAGATGACAACAGGTGCTCACATAGGTTTGTGCTGATGAACATGTTTGAGCAGCTTGACCACGTTGTTGTGTGTCGGGGAGGAAACACGACAGCAGCCACAGAGTCGTGCTGATTTGAGCGTGTCGCTGCTCGCTGGAGTTATATCAGCTCTGTCTGGAAGTTAGCTGTAAAACTTTCTCTTTCAGTCGTGAACACATCACTGAGCGGTTAAAATCTCCATTTCCGGGCTTCAGCGTCGGTAAATAGCTGAGTATGCTCGCTAAACTCAGCGCTGAGTGAGAGGAGTGTTTAGTTTGTCCGAAACAGCGGAGCTGCAGACACCGGCAGCAGACACTGGAAAAAACACAGAGGGCGCTTCGGCTCTGTGCTAACACCGCAAAGCATCATGGGAGTTGTAGTCCTTGCGGTAAAATCGGCTAGCGGGTCAGTTTAGATAATTATCTCGCGGGCCACATAAAAATGCACGGGACTTGTGTCTGACACATGTGCCATAGACCCTGGATCACACATGTGTTGTACTGCAATTTAAATGAAAACTACTGATGGGTGTTACGACCACGCCAGTCACGTACTTTGAGATTTATCAGCTTGTAAATGTTTGTAATTAGCATGACTACAAACTAGAAATCGGCACGTCGCATATGTGACGTCACCACATAATCTCCTCTGCCCTAGCGTAGCTGCTACTCACCACATGACCAGATTTATGGTGGTTCTTTCCTCCTGTAGGAAGTTTGCTGAACTTACAGCCCTTTTCCCTCAGCTTTCTCCAAGTCTGCTTCCACGACATCACTTTCGTGAAGCGCATTTGTACTCCTGGACTTATTTTCACACAAAACCTAAAATATTATTTACCCCGTTCAAAAATAAGTGCTTTCTTGGTATCAAAATGCTTCTTTAAAATTCACGGACATCATATGTGAAATCCATGGCACATAACAAGCGGAATTAGAAAATAGCGTTTTTAGCCCCGTTGACTTGCATTCATTTTTTCGTTCTTCCGGGGACCCGTGGTGCGGAAGTAGATGGGCATGACTTAAGCCGGGCGTACACTGTGCAACTTTTTCACTCGTAGCACTCAGCTTCGAAATGAGTTTCCTCCGTAGGGTGGCCGGGCTCAGCCTTAGAGATAGGGTGAGGAGCTCGGACATTCGGGAGGGACTCGGAGTAGAACCGCTGCTCCTCCGGATCGAAAGGAGCCAGTTGAGGTGGTTTGGGCATCTGGTCAGGATGCCTCCTGGACGCCTCCCTGGGGAGGTGTTTCGGGCATGTCCTGCCGGCAGAAGGCCCCCGGGTCGACCCAGGACACGTTGGAGAAGTTACATCTCCAATCTGGTCCGGGAACGCCTTGGGGTCCTGCCGGAGGAGCTGGTGGACAAGGCCGGGGAGAGGACGGCCTGGAGCTCCCTAGTTGGGATGCTGCCCCCGCGACCCGGACCCGGATAAGCGGAGGAAGACGAGACGAGACGAGACGAGACACTCAGCTTCAGCTCAAACTGTACGACTTCCTCGCAGAGCAGGTCTCACGAGCCAGGCGCTCACACTGTACGTCTGGTAGCAACACGTCGGACCTAAAAAATATGCTAAAAATAGCAGTTTTTACTCAACACGTCAGACTTTTTTGTCTTGTTTTGCCTGTTGTCCTTCGGGAGGGCTGCAGGAGGACACACAGGGATTTATGGGGGTTGGATGAGGAAAACAAAATAAAGAAAGTAAATCTGTGTTTTGTGATCAGTTTAATTTGACACGAACACGACAAACACGCTTTCTTGACAATCTTTGTCATTGTGTGTAAAAAAACATTTAGAAATAAAACAAACAACGTGTGTTATTAGGGAAATAGCGGGTGAGCGGTGTTGATGATTGCGCATGCGCCGTGAGCGGTTCTGATGCTTTTCGGGTCGCAGCTGCTCGCTGCGCCGCTTCAACCTTCACGAGGGACGAGCAAAATATCAAACACTACAGAAATCCGTGTGAGCTCACGATTGCTGATCAGTAGCTGGTCAGGTGGTGTCAATCGCCTCTCGTAACCCCCTGTACACTACTCGACGCTCATCGCAAAACTCGCCCCGATCTTGTGGATTCTCGCACGAGTGGAAAATCGGCTCAAAAAAGTGAAAAAGTCGCACAGTGTACGCCCGGCTTAAACTACTTCTCACAGTACTGATGCAGCTACTATACCCAGAGAGCTCTTCTCTGCTCTGCTGCCCAGCTCAGGTACAGAGGCCCTTCTCAGGCGAGACGATGTTGAAGTGCAAGCGGGCGAGGAAGGCGTTCCCCAAAGCCCATCCAGGTTCCATGCTGCTGAATAACCAGAGTCATGGTCTGTGAGACGACGTCTCTCTCAGGGGAGGATCACGAGTGAGACTCTGGATCAAACTCAGAGAAACTGGAATCGGGCCGGATTCTGTAGACGGCTTCAGCCAATGCATCACATCTAATTAGGCACCGAGGAGAGGACGGCTGAGTGTGATTCACAGAGTCACGCATAGCCACATGTGACTGATCCACATTCTGCTCTCCTCTGACTGTACACAAGGAAAATGTCACAGATTTAAGGTCGGAACACCTCAGCAACTCCACTGGACAGGCTAAACGATTAGCTGGCAAACAAACCTTTTACTGCAGGGGCCTTACTCCCGAATGAGCAGCGATCTGCGAGTTTCAAGGAGTTACTTTTCTCACAGTAACAAGAACAACCAACAAGCGCTACAGTTTGGAAAGGAATCCCAAAGCAGAGAGCGGAGCTTGGCTCTGCTGCAGACGTCAAGATTTGGTTTTTATTTTTTTAAAGTTGCAACAAATCATCTGCAGGCTGCGAATGCTCCCAGGCTGCTGCACACGTGTTCGGGATTTGAGGTTCTCAGGGCTTGTTCTTCTGGGAGGTGCAGGACAGACTCAGGTCCCTCTCTGTTCCCCCCAGGAAGAGAGGAAGTCTGGTTTGTGACCAGATGCTGGACAAGATGAACCTACAAGCTTGGTGCTGCAGGCTAACAGAGCTTCTATGAGGCTCTGCTTTGGCAAAAAGAACAATAAATAAACAAAATGATTGTTGGGAATGTTTTCTGTGAATGTGATGTAATAAGAATCTTTATTTTCGTCCTCATCAGATGATGGATTTCCTCCAAAACTCAGTCTGCTTTTATGATGAATTTGGACCAATCAGCTTAAACATGAACAGACAGAACATCTCGTTATGCTCAGAATATCCCAAACATTTCCTACTACCTTTGTTCCGTCATTCGGGTCCAGATTGACGGTCAGACAGTTGCAGAACTGGACATTTCTCTGTTCTTGTTCTCGATTTGGACAAGAACAGACGAGCTTGAAGGTGAATGTCTCTGAATCTCAGCGCCAGGGTTAGATGTCAGTTTGACAAAGATCCTCCAGTAAACCAACGTTTGCTGCAGCAGAGCCCAGACCCCCAGGTTGATTCCATCTTGTCCACTGCTGAAGATCTCCTCTCTCTCTGACAGACTTTCATCTTAGTAGGTTAATGATGCCCGTTTCACTTGCACTAAAATCTTCTCTGACGCCAGAAAGAGCTTTCAAATGCAAATATCGCACTTGAAATCAACTCCAGACCATGCACCTGCCTTAAGAAGAGCCATAACGAAGCACCTACCCACACCTGTCCACGACACAACAGCGTCTGCACTTTAACCAACAATTATAATTATACAATTTGTATTGTCTTTCTCCTTCTTTAGTGGCTAAACTTTCAAATATCATCTTTATTTCTGTTTGATCATGACCTTTTCACAGCAAAACGTACTGAAATCATTCAAATGTGATAATTTAATGTGACAGCCATTTTTGGCTGTCTGTGTTTATTTACAAGACGTCTCATAAAATCCCTGAAAGGCGTTGGACCAAACTTTCAGAAAGTAATGAGCCCACCTACTTCAGCAAACAATGGCTGTAACTCAGCCGCTCCTACACACTCAGAACTAAAACTTACGTGGGAAAGTTATTCGTACCGAGATCGTGTGAGGTCTCACGTTAGCAGACAGCAGGTACTTCCCTTTAAGGAATTCCTGGCTTTTCCTTTTTTATTGTATGTATTATGATCATGTACTGTACATTAGGCTGCAAATCGTACTAATCAGGTTTGCAAAAAGTAACAAAACTGATGCCCTTGTGGGTGATTTGGTCACACAATTTCAAAAGATCCTGCATCTTTTGAGACGTTGGGGTTAGTGTTGTCCAAAAAATCGATACCTAGATATAAATCGATGCTAAAAGTGGTATCTAAATGAGATATTCCATCCCTGTGGTATCGATATTATGGACTATTATACACAGCCTTCTTCAAGTACACCGACACGCACGACAGCCAGATGCCGTAAAGCAGCCTCCGCCTCCCAGACAAACAGAAGAAGACGACGCCGCATGGCTACATTGCAATTTCCCACGCGAGTTGTCTCCGATCCAAGTTTTGTCTGCCAAATAAATAAACAAAAACATAAACAACGAATTTGGGAGGCGCTTCACAGCTCAACTTAATTAGCATACCAAGTCTGACGCGTAGTTGCATATTCACGCTTATGTGCTTAAAGGAAATTCCCGTTTATTGCAACCCGGACTTAATTTCTAGCATGCAGTACGTTTGTTTACTCACGCGGACAACTTTGGTGCTACTTGGATTCCCCGGGGTATTTAGATCCATCGGCGAATCGCCGTCAGCGTATATCCATATAACAGGTGCGGACGGGCACCCGTGGTGCAGCCTCGAAATAAGACATTATCTGCACCAAAACATCTTCATGTCGAAAGGTTTTGTTAGGAATCATTAACGTGATTCCCCTGTTCGTTTGGAGCGGGTCTGGGATTTCTAGGCGTAAACAGACTAGCCGCGGCTAATCTAACCGGCGCTTTTAATGACGTCACTGCCGTGCGCCAATCTGTTTTTATTAAGATTACCGGTAGATGTACCTTTGTCCTACTGTGGAGAAATTCGTTTTCTCCCTTTATTGACCAACAGAGTTGTTCAAAAGTACAGAACAAAACATACGGCATTACATCTTATGACAAAAATGCACCTTAAACAGAGTTTAAGCAGCAAAACATCACTCTGCAAATAGTGTATATGTAGTGAGACAATTCATGATTTAAAGTGTTAACTTTCGCCAGTTTTTGTATGCACGTTTTAAAAAATGCTGATACTTGAAAGGTTTAAGCACTTTACACACTTAATTGAGGAATGTTATTTTTTGAATAAACTTGTTCAATAAATTGGTGTTTTTAAATAGTACCGAAATAGAGTATCGAGTTTTTTCCCCCAGTATCGAATCGAGTTTGAAATTTTAGTATCGTGACAACCCTAGTTGGGGTACATGTTGCCTGTCAGCTTCCACATCATGGCCCCTAATGTTAAAGCGACAGTGTGTAGTTTCCTGGCACTCGGGGGCAGTTCTGGGTAGTTTTACACCATATCACTGGGACTGTCGCTAGCTTAAAAGAACAACCTGTGGAGCAGAAAGCATGCAACCTCCGCATGACCCCTCATACTTTAAAGGTCTTTCAGTGAACTCCGTCGGGAGAGGCAACGCCTTTTAGTTTTCTGGATCTGCTCGGGGTTGTGTGCCTGCTGATGATGTCAAACTACGGCAACACCTCTCCGTGAAAATGTATCGTGTCTTTTTCGGTTCTGATTTTTCACTTAGGTTTTGCAAAGAGTTTAGCAGTTTTGTAATTTCGTGCATACTCTTACTGCATAAATGTTTTTGAACGTGGTAACGTAACTTCCGTACGGCGAATATCTAGCCGATCATCTAATGTGATGTCATTGACAGGCGCAGGGCCCCCAGCCAGCCAGAAGGAAACATGGCGTCGCCCGATGACGTTAGACATGCGCACTATGTACTTACCCGATTTTTAAGGTTGTATGCTACAAAGCCTCCAATATTTTTCAACAACTGGACATAATTTTACTCATTTTCAACTGCATTTCTATGGATATTTCCAGAGATTAACGGTAAAGATACACAAAGCCTCTATGACTGTGTGAGGAGAAGGACTCTCAGCTCCTCACTCACCAAGATGCAGCGCAGTGCCTGCGGTTATAGGTGCTGTTCCCTAAGGTCAGCTGGCTTTGGTGACCATCTTGAATTAGACTTTTTGGGCATTTGTCCAATGATTGTTTTGAGTTTCTGGCGGTTTTTAAGAGTTTTTTCTAACACTCTAGAAAAACAAGCACAGGCAAAAACATGATCACCCGCCTCTTTGGTGTCACGAGTTAAACTTCTCATCCATGAGCTGATTTTTATTAACGTTGACATTTTTGAATGACAGCATCATCATACCAAACTCATCGTCTCACCATTTTTACACGAGGGCCAGCGATGCTGCCAGCGTCCCTGGGATGTTCCTTAATCTGGATTAAAACATGAAGGCCATTTCTGCAGCAGTTCCTCCAAACCATTTACCTTTTAACATCTTCACCTTCTAAGTGTATTTGTTTTTTATTATATAAAGCAAATATTTTAACAGTGTTTGTGCTTTTTCTTCTCTTTTATTCCATTTCTTGTGGTTCGACTGTAAGTCTCTGGTCCACCTCAGCCGTTATTGAGTGTTCTAACTAAACCGGAGCCGAGCAGGAACCTCTCAGAAACCGGAATTTGAACCGATTTCAAACGTTTAGCTGCGTTAGATGCTTTTATGGTTTATGTAAACCAGATTTTGAAAATGCAGACATCATGCATAAACCAAAGATTGTTCTTTCACTTAAGAGACAGATTTTTCTCTTTATTCTGGAGAAAATTTACAGAAGAACTTTGAAAAGCCGTTAATCTTACCTGCAGCATTCTGAGTTTCCTCAGATGCACGCCTGATTTCCCCCCACGCCTATCTGTGTGTGGAATGATAATCAGGACTGAGCTCAAACGGAGCTGTCTGCTACTCCTGCAGAACATTCAGCCGCAGATCACCTCCTCTTCCCGAGGAGCTCTAATGCACTCATTTGAATGCTCTGTTCTCATTGGCTGCCTGGATGTTGTAATTCAACAGGCTGCCCTCTCCCGATTGGCTAGGAGCAGACTGAGGCATAAGAGCCCTCAAAATCAGGAATAAAAGGCAGAGCGTGGGATGACAAACAGTAAAGCTACAGGCAGCAGCGCAACCGGCAGACAGAAATAAACCTACAAAGAAAAACCACTAAAATAAATTTAAATCAGGAATGATTTAGGAGAGTGAGTAAAAGGTTTGGAGTTGGTGTATTTGGTGCATTTTGGACTACTTTTCATTAGGTTTGGGGGAAAAATAGAGAAAAATGTCCTTGGAAGTGAAGGAGAAGACTCAGGTGCGTGTCGTCTTTCTGGGGGCGGCGGGGGTCGGCAAGACGGCTCTGATACGGCGCTTTCTCCAGGATACCTTCGAGCCAAAACACAGACGCACAGTGGAGGAGCTGCACAGCAAAGAGTACGACATCGGTGGGGTCAAAGTCACCGTGGAGATCCTGGACACCAGCGGCAGCTACTCCTTCCCTGCCATGCGCAAACTGTCCATCCAAAACAGCGACGCGTTCGCCCTGGTGTACGCAGTGAACGACCCCGAGTCGCTGGAGGCCGTCAAGAGCCTGAGAGATGAGATCCTGGAGATCAAGGACAAGTACACTCCGATCGTGGTGGTTGGGAACAAGGTTGACCGGGAACAGGAGCGCCGAGTGTCGGCCGACGACGTGCTGGCGACCGTAGAGATGGACTGGAACAACAGTTTTCTGGAGGCTTCTGCCAAAGAGAACGCCAACGTGGTGGAGGTGTTCAAGGAGCTCCTGCAGCAGGTGAACCTCCCCAGCCGCCTGAGCCCAGCGTTACGCAGACGCAGGGAGACCTTCCCAAAGGGACCCGACTTTCGGCCACCTATGAACAAAACCAACAGCTGCATTCTGTCGTAATCCAAGGAAGATGGAGAAACGTGCGTCTCGGTTCTGCTGGACAGAGAAAACCAGGCGACGCTCAGACTCCTGCTGTATATAAACGTTTGACTGATCAACAGGGACTCGGTTCTGAGCGGAGAGAAAACGGACGAGAACAGCATGAAGCAGAATAACGCATCTGCGTTTTTAGTGCTGCTCATTCGGCGACACGCTGCAGGTGTTTAGATCAACTCACAGCTCTTAAATCTGGAGGATGTTTGAAGGTTTTCAGGCTAAAAAACGGTTTACTGGGTATTTAAACGGTGTCGTGTCTTGTGCCAAACTCGTATTTCTCACGTGATCTCTTCTCTCTTTTTGTGAACTCAAATGTAGCACACCACGTTTACAACTTCTGGAGTTATTTTCTATTAAGCTCACATTTAAAACAGTGGTGAGATGCTGTTATTTATTGTAAATGCACTTTTGTTTGGGAACAATGTGTTTTTTAAGTCCTCTTACAAATGTTTTTTTTAATGTGGCCGTTGAAAGGTGTCCTGTACCTGAACTGTTGATGTAAATGTGGAATAAAAGGCTTTAAGCACACGAGACGACGGTGGTGGTGTGGATTTGTCGTCGATGCACGGAGGGATTGCACAGAACGTACTTATTAACCATCAGGAAGTGAAACAATGAGACCACGAGTGTTTCAGAATGAACCGAGATAGAAAAACATGTTCGTTTATAAACTAGACTCATTTAATAGTTTGGGTTATAAACCAAAAGGTTTAGCATCTGAGATTTTTCCAGAGTCGTCATTATTCTCAGCACTTATAGAAAGACATCAAATCATGCAGAAAGAACTGATTCTGAAAGGAATATTTAGTCCTCTACCGTTTATTACACGCACGTTTTAGGCAGCGATGAGCCAACAACTCCGTTTCACAAGAAAAGCAGCAACAAATTAGATGTGCTGCCAAATTAAATTAAATTAAGAGACCCTGCAGGGTGGTTGGTGATCACCCTAACTGGGAGCGTTCTATGTTCTGATCTCTACTGCCCTCTGCTGGCGAGGAACACACACCTGCTGTAACTAGGTGAAGTAACAGGTGTTAAATTGTTAAAATAAAATTTAAAAAATCAGACAAAGAAGAGAATCCTCGAGGGTTTAATTTGCTGCTTTAGTAAAACGTTTCAAACGTTTAAGCTGCAGAGCTTCGCTCGTGTTTCCCTGCTGAACCGGAACCCTTCAACACCTGAATAAGTCACCGTTTTGTTCTCCGTAGCTAAAGCTGAAGCAGAAACCCAACCTTCCTCTCAGCACATTTGAATACAGAACAATTCATCTGGTTGTTGATCTGCAGTTCCTGAAATAGCTCAGCCTGGTTCCTCTGATCATAACCTGGAGAGGAGACGGTTGTGGCGTTCAGGTCCAGGTCCCCCCCCCCCCCCCCCGCCTGCACAAAGTTTCCTGTTCTAATTTGAGGAAGTGGCCGAGTAAACGTTTGCGAGTAGTTCCTCTTTCAGTCCACATTTAAACATTCTTCCGCACTGCGCCCTCGCTCAGTCGCCATGGAAATCAGACCCGACAGCTTCAGCCGGGCAGGTGTGTGGATTCGTCATCTTCTTTCTTTAAAGCCTCGGCTCCGTTTTGGGATTCCAGAGCGGCGTTTACTTAGACTACCCCGACTTCTAGAGCGGGTTCAGTAGGGGACGGACGTCTCCGCCTCTGGACTTGGTCAAAGCTCCTCAGCAGATTAAAGGTCAACCTGAGGCGTTTAGAACAAGTTCAGGGTTTGGGACAGAACCAGCCGGAGCTCGAAGCGTCTAATTCCTGGACGTGGATCCATCTGGTCTAAAAAGCAGGTTATTCTCTCATCTCCTTTTGCTTTTGCGACATTCTGCCACATGCTGGCTCTACTGATCATATGTGACCGAGTTCAACTAGTTATGCTATCAATGATGAAGGAGAAGCGTGAACCCAAGGTCAGCACAGCTCACAACTAGCCACCATTTGCACCTTTTTTCTTTTTAAGTGTAAATAAATCACACGGCTCACACTTCCTGTTGGCAGCAGCCATAAATAAAGCCGTCGAGGCTGCAGCTGGACCCAGGCTCTTCCTGCTGGTGACTGAAAGTGTTACTGAAAGTTTTCAGGTTCAGGTGTGAAGTCGTTCCGAACGGTTTCTAGTTCCTGAAACGAACCCGCACGGGCACTCGTTCCAGCCAGCTGTGCTGCTGTGTCGGGACGGGTCAGAGGAATAAACAGACTGCTAAACTAGAACAGCAGCTTTATTCAGCAGATGACAGAGAGGCTATGCTTCTGTAGCGTTCTTGTAGCAGAAACACGGTTTTGTGTCTACAGGCTTCTGTTCTGGTCTCATGTATAAACGTGGTCAACAGCTACACAAACAGGAACAACAGAGCTAATACACTGGATTGTTCGACCTCGGTCTGAGTGTTTGGAATGGTTTAACGTGTGTGTGTGTGTGCTCAGTCGTCCACAGCGATGTTGCGGAACAGATAGGACATGGACTCCCCGTTGTGGATGCGTCGGATGGCCTCGGCCAGGATCATGCTGACGTCCACGGTTCGGATCTTTGGACACTGCAGCTTCTGCACCTCGTGGGGGACGGTGTTGGTCACCACCACCTGTAGATGTCAGTTTCATGTGAAAACATTCCTGTGCTTACGCCGTTAACCTAATAAAACAAAATCTGAACCGCGTTACTGACTCGAGTTAACCTTCCTTCGTATCGAGTGGTTTTGTGAGTGCACGAGTCTTCAGAGGTCCAACATTTCTCTAGTCAAAATCCTCGTTTTACTGATTTCATGTAATTTTCTGATTTCATCAGCTGTGAGCCACAATCGTCACAGGAATATCAAACAAAGGCTGAAACGTCTCAGATTACTTTCAGCTTTTAAGTTGAA
Source organism: Nothobranchius furzeri (assembly GCF_043380555.1). NCBI lineage: Eukaryota > Metazoa > Chordata > Actinopteri > Cyprinodontiformes > Nothobranchiidae > Nothobranchius > Nothobranchius furzeri. The sequence continues at coordinate 69,537,838 of NC_091747.1, forward strand.
TTACTGATATAATGAACTTCGCACCATGACCTCGTTTGTATGAAGGCTAAATCATATCAGACACTGCTGTGTGTGTGTGTGTGTGTGTGTGTGTGTGTGTGTGTGTGTGTGTGTGTGTGTGTGTGTGTGTGTGTGTACACTGATTTACAACTTGTTTCTAAGAGCTGCATTACACTTCTGCAGTTGTGTGCAGGGTATCTGCAGGTTTAAGGGAGCCAAATTTAAGACTTTTTAAGACCTTTTTAAGGCCACTTTGACCAAATTTAAGCTATTTTTTTAAATTAAATTTAAGCCATAATTTCCAGCTATTGCCTGGAACCGGTACTAACCACGCCGTGAACGTGGGATTAGCCATCCAGTTACCATTAATGTTGCCATGTCTTCCCCATGGCGCAAACTCCCACTAGCATGTTCATCTAAAAATAGCCCCCTTTCACAACCAACCGAATGCGTACGGTTCCACTTACGCCAACATCGTACACAAAAAATGCCAAACTAACTAAAAATTCACGAAAATTTTATAGAAATAAAAGAATCTTGTTTATTGGGTCGTTGGTAATTTAAGACCTTTGGAAACTATTTAAGGATTATTTGTCGTTTTTAAGATTTTTAAGGCCTTAAATTTGGAAAAGCTAATTTAAGACTTTTTAAGGACCTGCAGATACCCTGTGTGTGGTGTGTGTGTAAAAATGTCGATGAGCAGAACTTCCTCCAAGTGGAGGCTCTGAAACATTTCCACTCTGAAAGAGGCAGATCGGTTCACACCAAATATGTTAGATTAGATTAGAGGAGGTAACCGTCAGACGCACTTTCCATTCTAACCGTCTCCACGGCAGAGGAGGACAGAGGTGAGCCTCCTACCTCATCGATAGCCGACTCCTCTATTAGTCTCGGTGCCTCTGCAGACAGTAGGCCATGTGTGGCCATGATGTAGATCTTGTAGGCTCCTCTCTCTTTCAGGATTTCTGCTGCCGCCACAAAGTCCTCCACATCGTCTATGATGTCATCCTGAGGACAGAAGCAGGGAAAATATTTGTATGTAACATTGATATAAAACTCATACAGAGCATTAGTTTTCCCCATCTGTGACCAAAAAAAGCAAGAATATCACCGAAAAGCCAGAGTTCTTACAACAATGATGGCGATTCTGCCTCCGACGTCTCCGACGACAGAGATGGGCGGCTTCTCCTTCGCCATCATCACTGGCAAACGCAGATAAAGGAAACAGAATTACTTTCAGGGCAGAAGTGCCGTCTGCTGTGTAACCGGGGTCAGGATCAGCTGGCTGGAGATTAGGTTAAACCACGCGGTCATCATGCTTTAATCCAAGCTAAATCCCAGAAACCACAGGACCAATCTGATGAGCCTGAGAGCTCAGAAAAACTTTCAACACCTGCAAACAAACAAACAGACTGGTGTGGAAGGAGTGAAGCCCTCCTCAAGTCCTTCTACCCGTCACGCAGAACAAACGGCAGAACCTTGAGTCTGTGTGACGCTGCAAGAAATCAGCTGATAGGATCCCGCAGCGTTTTAGTGGAGCTCACAGATTTCAGGGCCAAGTCATGATCTTATACTCCAACACCATTTCAAACACATCTTCCTCTAATAGCAACAGCAACAAACAGCAGACGTGTTTTAGGTGAAATGGACCAAAGACGACGAGTCGCTCTGCTGTGTGTCTTACATGGTAACTCCAGGCCGGGGTGTCCGGAGGTGGTCCGGGACAGCGGGGGGGATTGCCGACCGTCTGCCATGTCTGACTCTGAATGTTGAGCCTCGCCGTGGATCACCGCCAGCCCGAGTCGCAGTCGCTCCGCGTAGGACTGAGCCCTGAGACAGACGGACACGCTGGAGTCAGAGACACAGACAAACGGACCGCTACCACCTAAAGGGGGCTAAACAACCACTTTTTGGGAATTGGAAACTGTTCTTTGACCCTCTTTAGAAAACGTAGAAAGTAGAAACTCAGCCTTTAAATGATGTTCTGTTTAAATATGAATATCTCATTAGGAGTCAGAACAGCACACACACTTCCTGCCAACGATGGTGAACAAGAGCCAATTTACACTCTTACACTAGGGATGGGTACCGAATTCGGTACTTTTTAAGGTACCGACCAAATTCCACAGTACCGACCGAGCACCGATTCACTTCATTTCAAACGGTGCCTCATTTCGGTACCCGTCCTTCATAACGAGAACTTGCCTAGACAGCTGTGCATGCGCAAGAGCGTTATGTCGTCGGTCGCTGTGAACCAGTTGTAAACAGAGCAGCATGGTAGAAAGAACGCACGCTAAAGCTTGGGTCCACTTCACTAAATGTGATGGGTAACTGGGTGATGATGAAACCAGCGACAACGATCTAAGTGAGACATCCTCATCTTAATCTGCTCTGGTAGGTAAATATAATTAGCTTGATATGTTAGCTTCCGTTTCACTAATGGTGCGTTCGTTTTCTCCTCGGAACTCCGAATTTCCGACTAGAAGAACATGAACGCGCTCTAAAGTTTGGCTTCACTTTACTAAATGCGACGGGTGATTGGGTGATGATGAAACCAGCGACAACGATCTAAGTGTGAGGCATCATCGTTTTAATCTGCTCCAGCAGCTAAATAAACTGTTTAAGATAACGTTAGCTTGGTATGTTAGCTTCCATTGCCACCGTTGTTATCAGCTAATGGTGCGTTCGCTTTCTCCTCGGAAATTCTAACTTCCCAGTAGGAAAAATCAAATGAAAAAAGACGGCCAAAGGAATGAAGATACACAGTAAATTTAGTTCACAGTAAAGATGTTTGCTTCAGTTTAATTATCAGCTTATAAAACTACAAGGACAATGTTAAAATACAAACAGTTGAATGTTATTTATCGTGATATTTATCAAATATGGTTATATATTGAGAAAAATATATATTTAATTATAAAAGAGAATTAAAATATTAAACACTCAAAAGTATCAAAAATTGGTACCGTTAAGTACCGGTATCGATTCCTAGGTACCGGAAATTAGTACCGAATCGATTCAAATGTCAAAGGTACCCATCCCTATCTTACACACACATCAAACCCAAAACATACGGTTTTCATACATGGACCAGTAGATTGTTGTTTTGATTTGCAGCCACTGACTGGCAGCTTTGGGTTGAGCATCAGTGTTTTCCTGCAGGAGTGTTTTGAGTGTCTGATACCTCTTAGCAGCTGATGGGGACTTTGCAACAATTATGGCATTCCTGTAGTCTGGGATCTGAGCAGAGACAAATACACCAAACCCTTGAATGAAAGGCTAAAGTCTTATTTGACGCAGATAAAGGTGCAGCAGTTTTCTTTGGTCACATAAAACAACAGAACCGAACCTCCTCCTGGATGTACTGGATGAGGTACGGCGACGCTCTCAGGTTGTCTACAGGAAAGGTGAAGAAACCCTGGATTTCCTTCTGGTGGAGGTCCATGGTGATGAGATGGGTGAGTCCTGCAACACGAGAGCAGGTTTGACTGGGCTTGGCTACAGAACAACCGGTGTTTAAACACAGCAACACAACATTCATTCATCTGTAGGAACAGTTAAAATTAACATCTGAATGACGTGGGCTTTAGATGGACTTCTGTGCAACTTGAGGTTTCCATGAGGGGAAAGAGGTTAAATACAGACCAATTAAAAACCTGCAGTTACTTCCCTGAGCCTGTCGGACTACACAGCACTCACATAAACTTCCTAAATAATCCTGAACTCAGATTAGAGACAACCTGGATGTTACAGCAGAGATCAGGGCTATTCAATCAGAATTGTAAATAAAGCATTTATTTCCTACTAAAAGCAACTCAAAACAAAACAACAACCCCACAGAAACATGGCTGGGGTCTTCAGATGATTAAACCCAGTTTGGATTTTCTCTCTGAGCCTCGGGAACAATGATTAATAGATATGTTTCGTCCTGTTCTCCATCATCCACGTCTTTACATCTAAGATACAGTTAAAAAGTGCATCAATCGACCAGAGGCCACCAGGAGACAGAGATGTATAGCTGTGTGTCGTCAGCATAACACGGTATAAACAGTATTAGATATAATTGGTATGATTCTTGCCTAGGATGAGCTCTTGCTGATGAGGAGCGAGAGAGGTTAGCGCTTCACCTGCTTTCGCATAAATGTTGCCAATCTGCATCGGCTCTGGACGAAATGCAGCAGCTGCTGCAGAGCAGAGCGCGTGGATGAAGACGTGAAGTAAACAACACGGGGTGACGTCGGCTACACAGACCTGGTTTGGATTTTAGGAGTCAGATGGTGAGCCGAAAAACATCCCGGTAGGGATTTTCCCTTCCGATATCGGGAGTAATTCAATAGCGGCCTAAAAACACTGTATGGGATTATATTGGACTGCATCAAAAATCGCTAAATTGTCTCTTTTTTTTTCCCCATACTTACTGTTATTGGCTTTTGTTCTCTGAGAAATATCACTTGAACGAGCCTTTCATACATTCCACACTACAAAATAGGTAAAAGTAGGTATGATTTGTGCTGATATCATATCAGATTGATATCTGTATCGGTCAATACTGAAGGCTGCAATATCTGTATCGTATCGGAAGTGAAGAAGTTGTATCGGGACATCTCGAATCCTCGGTAAAATGTACTAGGAGTTTTGTCACAGTGCGAAAATTTAACCTCACGGTTATTGTGACCAAAATTATCACGGTTTTCTGTATTATCGCAATACTTTTTTTTAACGTGTTACATTTTCAGACAACTAAATAAACCCTGTATATTAGGAAAATATTGTCCTCAGTTTGTGTCTAAATTTAGCCTAAAATGTGTTATTTTGTAATTATGTTATTTGTTTACATTTTTCCCCTTTAGTATTTAAAATACCAATATTTGCCCATAACTCCTTATTTTATGTCTGTTTGATGTCATCATTTAAAAATATTAGATCAGATGATACTCAGTACTCAAGTAGCCTTCTAATCAGATACTTTTTTACCCTTACTTGAGTAATAAACCCTGTATCAGGAAAATATTGTCCTCGGTTTGTGTCCTTCCAGTGAGCTTTGCAGATGTGGGAAAATGTCATCAGGCAGTAATCGTTGTTAAATTCATAATTATTCTCGGAGAGAGACCAACTCTTATCGGCCCCTGGGAGCCCCGTAATGCATAGCGTCATTTCAACATGGCGGTGTCCGCGACACGGTTTATATGCAGGTAGCGGCGCTGCGGCTGCTTTATATAGCGACTCGTTGCATTCTCCCTCAACCCAAATCCTCGGATCACGCATTTTAGCTAAAGCGCTAACGTTAGCTTGCCTTGCGTTGACTGTAGAGTTGTGGGTGATGGTCACGCAGATGTGTCATGAGATTTGAAGCGTTGCTGCCTTTCACAGACACTTTTTCTGCACGTGCTGCAAACAGGATAGCCGTCTTCTATCAGCTGTCCCTCGGCATTCTTCAAATATCCAAAAGATGCCCGTACTTCCCACTTTGTCTTCTTTGAGGGATAATAAATGTCCTCCTGAGCGCTGCCGTCTCCTCCTTTGGCCATTATTTCAGCTTTAGCTTCAAGAAAGTTTTGGTTGTAAACAACAAAGTGCGCATGTGCCGCCGGCAACTTCAGCAGATGATACGGTGGCTGGTAAGGGTCACCGCGCCTACACCGCAGCCACGGTAACCCACCGAGATAATATATTTGTTAAAAAAACAAGACGGTTATTATTATTGTCAACTTTTTTAACCGGGGTTTACCGCTACACCGGTTACCGTGACAACCCTAGTGCCAAGTGAGAGTAAAGAGCGTTAAGAGCTCGTTAACGCCTAATCTCTTAAACGCCATTGTGATTTAGTTTGAACTGTTTTCCCTCACAGTTCTTCCCAGTTTCAGCTGTTTGTCCCGTTAACTTAAACAGATCTAGTCTCCTCCCCATCTTTCTCTCGCTCTGTGCTGGTGTGCACCGCGGTGGGTCAGACCGACGCAAATCAGCTGATCTGAGCGCAGTTGAACTCCTCCTCCAGGCTTGTGTTTTTGTGGAGGTAAAACACCAACATTGCAAATCAGTAGTAGAGTGAATTTTTCTAAGCAAAATCTCTGGAAAGGAACAAAATATATTTCAGGGGTTCAAAACCTTTATGTGGCTGGTCAGGACGCCGCTTCCTTGAAATTCGTCAAAAGCCCAATTGCCCCGTCAAAAAGCAATAAGATATTTAGCTGCAGACACGGAACAGATTAAAGAACGCAACACGGAAAAATTGGCGGTGGGGGTCTGAGTGGTCTTTGATTAACCCTGTAAAACCAAGGCAATCAATTCTGGGCCTGGAGGGCCGTTATCGAACATGTTTTGGTCTAAACACTGTTTCAACACCTGATTTAAATCAGCAGGTGATTAACGAGCTTCTGTAGAGCCCGATGAGCCGCTGCACAGGTGATTCAACCCCTGAATCAAGTCTATTGGAGCAGAGAAACCACTAAAACGTGCAGAATACCGGCCCCCGAGGCCCAGAATTAAATACCCCTGCTGTAAAGGATCCACATACTGGCTCAAGAAAATGATTTAAAAATATGAACAAATTGCAAATATCCCTCTAAATCAGGGGTGTCAAACTCACAAGGGGCCGAAATGAAACTCTGGGACGGAGTCGAGGGCCAAACTTAATATTTTTTGAAAAAGTGACGGCAAATTTGCACATTTTCTTTATCAACATTTATGCAATTTTGAACCTTTAAATTTGGAAACAAACTTATTTCTGCATTAAGACTGAATGTGGAATAACCAAATTACACACGAGCAAGTCAGTTTTAAATAAAAGGCATCAGTGGTATTCATTACTTGTGGTATAATCAGCATTTTTAAAATCTATTCAGGATTTATGTTTTCTTGTTTATTCATTTTTCTTATTTTTTATTCACCTTTTTCTCCTGTAATACGTGTCATCGCTGCTGTGACGTCTAGCTTTCCCCACTGAGGAACAATAAAGGGATTTTCTATCTATCTGCAGCCTTTCCACTTCCTGTTTACTGTAGGTTAAATCTTTTCTCACGGGCCAACAACAAAATAAAAATATAATTTTATCTTAAATGAAAATGCAACATCTCACCTGTTAACTTTCATGTTTTGGAGCAGAAAAAGAGCATAAAACCAACATATTTAAAGCTCAGTTTGCTCCACTGGTTTACTGTGATGCTCACCTGTTCCAGCCAGATACCTGCATCATGGGGTTGATCTGAGCTGAGGAGGAGACTCCTGTTGTTTTGTTCATCTTCATCATAATAATGACAACATTAGATGACAACAGGTGCTCACATAGGTTTGTGCTGCTGAACATGTCTGAGCAGCTTGACCACGTTGTCGTGTGTCGGGGGGGAAAAATAACAACTACAGCAGCCACAGAGTCGTGCTGGTTTGAGCGTGTCGCTGCTCGCTGGAGTTATATCAGCTCTGTCTGGAAGTTAACTGGAAATCTTTCTCTTTCAGTCGTGAACACATCACTGAGCGGTTAAAATCTCCGTTTCTGGGCTTCAACGTCGGTAAATAGCTGAGTATGCTCGCTAAACTCAGCGCTGAGTGAGAGGAGTGTTTAGTTTGTCCGAGACAGCGGAGCTGCAGACACCGGCAGCAGACGCTGGAAAAAACACAAAGGAGGGGGTTCTTCGGCTCCGCTAACGCTGCAAAGCATCATGGGAGTTGTAGTCTTAAGAGGTAACAACGGCAAGCGGGGCAGTTTTAATATATTTTTGGTATTTATCTCGCGGGCCACATAAAAATGCTCCCTGGGCCTTGTGTCTGACACGTGTGCTTTAAATATTTATTTTTACATTTAACTATGACCAAAGAAAAGAGTCCCCTCAGAAATTAGACCCAATGAGTCAGACTTTTCCACATCAACCAATGGGTTCACTACTGTGTAAACTAGGTATAATATTAAACAGATCCATGACGTACCGGCCTTAGCGAGCATAGAAGCAAGCAGTTTGCAAACAATGGATCCTCTCTTCCTCATCTTGCACTGCTTGCTGTAGGGAAAGTAAGGAATGACTCCGATGATGTTCTTGGCACAAGATGTTTTCAGTGCATACGCCATGACCAGCAGCTCCATGATGGCCGTGTTGACATCTCTGACAAACACAAGACAAATTGTGTCTCCTTGTTCCTCTTAGTTTAGATGTTTTAATTTCCCTCCAATCAGGAAGTTTAAGATACTCATCTGTTCCTGCCTCACCTGGGAATGGTCTGAATGATGAAGATGTCCTGCCCACGGACAGATTCTTTCACATCTACTCTAGTCTCTGTAAAAGAAAAGAAAAGGTAGAAGTGAGGAGAAGACAAAGGAGAAACCACCAAGTTACCTTTAGGCTCACCTGAATTGGACTCTTGATAAACCACTGACTTGCCCAACTCCACGCCCAAACGTCTGAGATGATAAAAGACAGGGAAAAAAACTGAAATCAATGTTGTTATTCGTTTAAAACAACTTTTCTACTAAGTATCAAACTATTTCTTCCCACATTGATTGCCGTCACTGGAGGCATAACCACAACAACCGGCATTCCTACCATAGCCTAGTGAACTGGACCAAATTCTAGCGTTGCAAAGTTTGGTCTAGGAACGTTCTACTAATCGCAGCTCTTTAGGGGTTTCAATCCTATAGAGCTTTGTGATTGGTCCACGATGGTGGGCTTTGTGTACCAATCAGGACACTCTATTCCTCTGGTGGGCGGGATGATGACACAGATGGCGACAGCTCGTTTGAAACAACTTTTGCATCAATTTTGGACTATTTAGACTTGGTATTCATTAGAATCAGGAGCAAATAGATGTATTTATGTCCTTCATTTAGAAAAATGATGTATTTTTGCCTTCTTCCAACAGCGGACTGCCTCGTTTACCGACATCCGTTGTGAGTATGTCACGTTCATTGTCCAGAAGCACGTAGAGATCGTTCAAAAGACAACGGTAGAACACGCCCCACGACCGTGAGCCGTCAATGGAGTGTTGCAGACTAAATAATATATTTATTTAGACTGGCTTGCCAGGCTATTCCTACTCAGGACTACTGAGCGGTGTCAACAGCACACTGGGGAGGGGTAGGTGGGTCACTACAAACAATATGCAAGTCCTGTTAACCCCAAGTCCCTTTACTCTGTGTTCCTGTCAATGAATTTGGTTTTGAGGAGTACTTTTACTCTTTAGGTGTTACCAAGTACCCACATTTCCCTTGAGATCAGTGCAGTATCCAGCCATCTATCTGTCTACATGTTCATCCATCCATCCATCCATTCACCCTTCCATGTTTCTACCCATCTACGTTTCCATCCACCTACCTACCTACTCACTTATCCATCCACCCATGGTCATGTTCAGACATCCTACAGACATTGCAGGTTGAACAAGTAATCTTTTCACAAGTCTGGTTCTAACGTTGACATTTGGTGACATTTATTATTGTTGTAGAGGAACCAGAAAAGGCTAAAATTTGAAGAAAGATAAAAAAACAGCTTTAAAATAAATGTACGCAACAATAAACTCAAAAGAAAATCCATTTTAAAGCCGTGAAACCCTTTTATTTACCATCACATGGTTAGAGAGCTAAGCAGAGCATTTGTTGTTGCTCACACATCCCGGTCATCACAATGTGCTTCTGTGACCTTTGCTCCACATGAAGAAATGTTGTTTTACTTTAGACACTCCCTGAATCACTGCCTAATAAATAAACCCAGGCTGCCATGTGACAGGATTCCTTACCCGAGCAGAAAGACAGCTGGAAAAACACGCTGTGATCATCACATTTGGTGCTATTCAAATCTCTCACCAGATAATAGAAAAGCGTCAGTTTGGTGATATTAAATATTGTGTAATCCACTCAAATAAGAGAAGTGTTTTTCATTATTGAAGAAATTGTTTTTGTAAAAAAAAAAAACTTCAACAATGATTTAACTGAGTTTTTTGTTTGTTTTCGTCATGGGAATGGCTGAATTTGGTTATTTCCAGATGCCTCGGAGTGAAACAACACATAAAATATTTAGTTCCGTTTAAAGTAAGCTAACCTGAAGCAATGTTAGCTTTAGCATGGCGGTTAGGATCACTGGGCCCAAACAAAGACTTATATGTCGGCAGCCTAAACAAAAATCACTTGTAAATGATCATAAATATGTATGTTTGTCAGAAAATGAGTAATAGCATTAAGTAAAATGGTTTACACTCCTTAAACGCGTTTAACCCGAGCTGAGTGTTACCCAGAATGCTTTGTACCGTGCTACATCTTCATGCAGACGTAGAAAGTTGAGGCAAACTGTGAAATTCCCAGACAAAAGTCTGATTTAACTACACTTTAAACACAGACTGGCGACAAGCTACTCACTCTGTTATCTTCTTGGCTAGCTCGGTGCACACGCCGCTAGAGTTAGCAGCAAAAACACGATATCCACTTCTGGAAATGTTCATCTTCGTGTAACCATACGACAAATTTGTAGCTTGGGAGTACGAAACTAAAGACCTGTGACCCCCAAAGCGTCTGATGGGCATGCTGCTTCGCTGCGGGTAATGTGGGAAATTTCCAGCTTCGTGAAAATGTCAACAATCTGCCTCAGAAATGTTGAAGGAAAAAAAAAAGGAAAAACAATAACGCGAGTTTAGTCTAAAAATCAAGCGCGCCTGGTTTCAGACAGGCTTCGTGCATCCTAAATGGGGAAAAAATGCCAACAATGGAAACGTTTGTGAGCTCAACAGTGGACTAGAAAGCGGGGGCACATGTTTCACGTCACGTGTGGCTGTTTGCCAACTCAAACAATCTCCTACCTGCGACAAAAAGCCCCAAAAAAACGGACAGAGATTTTTCCTGGACACAACGGTACGCGAAGCACGCGGGGCAGGCGGGCTGTCCTGCGGATAAATCAAACGAACCTCAACAACGTCACAGGCAACACAGCGAGCGGTTAGCGTTAGGTCCAACCAAAAACAAAACTCTTCGCAACATTTAAATGCGGTCACAGCGACGCAGCCAGCAGTAGCTCTGGGACAAACACGCAGCAGCAGAGACCAATCAAACGGATTTTTCTTCTTCGTGGGTGCATTTTTCTGCAGCCTCCACACAGTTTACTGCACTACTGCCACCTACTGGAAAACGCAGCAACTAGACTACAGAATGGACAGTATGAAGAGTTTTCAGGTTTTCTCATTTGTTATTAGAATATGTGATTAAAACACAATAAGGTAAACAACATAATAATCGCGGAATATTTGTTACATTATAGCAATATGCTTTAGCAAACAAAATAATGTTTAAGGAAAACTGTTGCAGCAATATAAGCTCATAAACTGGAATAAAAACACAAAAACACATGGTCTGTCTCAGGCAACACAAGTCTTTCTGTTGCATTTCCTGTCCAGCTGAAATGTTTATATGTTCATTCCCAGGCGACCTGTAGCATATTTCCTTTTCGCTCTGAGATTTATGGAAATAGCTGCTGCCGGTGGATAAATGTTGACTTTTCACCTCCTCTTCACTGCTCCAGATGAACCCTTAAGGTCTGACAGCCTGCATGCAGCTCAGTCCTGCAGCTTCATCAACTACATTTCTGCAAAATGAATGCACTGATTAGGGCTCCACTGTGGTGCAGCAGGTTGCAGGTTCAAAACCCGGCTGCGGCCTTTCTGCATGTTCTCCCCATCTTCCGGGTACTTCGGTTTTCCCCACAGATGACACAACATGCCCTACAGATTAACAATTGTTCGTTGCTTTGGATAAAAGTGTCCGCCAAATTAATAAACATAAACACAACAACTCAACCAAATGTAGAATGTGTTACATGATGCTTAAACAGACTTCTATCGTTCAATACACATGAAAATAAAGGAAAATAATACAGATCTGACTTCATTGTTGATGTTATGATGTAAACAATAAAAAAATGACATCTTTGGATGCTGACATGAACATGACCAACCACAACAGGACAGCAGTTCATTCAAGATCAGATAAAATCACTGATAATGCGATCATGTTCTTCCAGTTTAGAAACCTGATTGTGGACAAAAGGTTTCAATGTTTGTTTCCTGGAAAACATCTGAAGTACAGAAGTGTTTTTCAGCCAAATGTGGTAATTCGGTCAAGGAAATATAGAATTCCAACTAAGTGGGGTGTATAAAGCTCTAAACAGAAACCACCAGAACAAACTCATCCAGGTAATTAACACTTCAGGTCATTTTTGATTGTGTGAAATAAACCTTTATTTTTTATTTTTTTGTTGAGCAAACTTTTAGTTCTGATATGTCAGAATCAATGACGGTATCATTTTTAACATGTCAGTCTGGTCCGATAAATGAAACCCAGGCCGCTGGGCTATGTCTCGGGAGGAGGAGCAAAGGGGGGGTGGGGATGGGGGTGGGGGGTGGGGGGTTGGTCAGGTGCTATTTGATTGGCGTGTGGTAGTGATGCAGGAAGCCCTGAGTCTATTTTGTCTTGGGCCTCCAAATGCCTCCAAATGGCCCTGGGTGAGTGAGTTTTGTAGGTGATCCTTATAAATTATTGTGTTATACAGTTCAAACATGAAGTGAGAAATCCACCTACATTTCCCATTTCAAGCTATTTGTTTTGTTTTCTTGTATTTATTTGACTATTTTCCCGTCCTGTCAGTCTGATCTTCTTGCAGCTTCTCTCAATCCTCCGGAGAAACAGCTGCCTCGAGGTTGAGGGCTTCCAGGGGAGCCCGTCACCCTTTCAGGGGAGCCCGGCTCCCCATAGCTCCCCCATCATTCGAACCCTGGATATTGATAAATATCAGTTAGCAGCCCTAACAGCACAATTGAAATTGGACATCGATGTTGGCCCATGTTTTCTTATCAGTGTATCCTTGTTAATTATAAGAAAGAAAATAAGTGAAACTGTATTTTGCACCTCAAGAGAAAACAAGAGCTTCTCAGATTCAGAACATAAACATCACAAGACACATGAAACAAAAGGAAAGTTTGGAGCTGACTCTTAGAGATACCAGGTCCAGTGATCAGATCTCATAGCCAGCAGGAGAAGATCCAAAGTCTTGGTGTCACGCTGAGATCAGGAGGTTAGGACCCAAGATGCAGAACCCAGGACGACACGAGGCAGGAGTGGAGATAAAAGTAAAATCCTTTATTTAGGATGACAAAAAAAATAAAAGAATCCAAAAGGGAAGAAAGCCAAAACCTAAAAAACAAAACACTGCAAAGACAAAACCAAAACTCAGGCCCTGTCCACACGTAGCCGGGGATCTGCCAAAACGTCGATATTTTTCTACGTTTTGGCCTGCCATCCACACGAAAACGGAGTTTTTTCACACGAAAACGGATCTTTTTAAAAACTCCGGCCAAAGTGAAGATCTGCGTTTTCTCCGTTTTGGGTGTCTGCGTGTGGACGGACAAAACCGGAGTTTTAAGGTCCGCAACGTCACTTTCCGCGACAAAAAAATGCTGACATCACGTGTGCGACCTGTGTTTACACTAGCCGACAGCATGGATGCCCTCAGAGCTGCGCTCGCTTTATCAATTGTCCAAGCGCTTTCTGCTTGTTTGTTTTTGCAAGCGGAATTACTGCTCGTTGCGGAAGACCACAGACGAAGGACGAGGTTAAGAACGGGGGAAGTACTGCCGCCTACAGGTCTGGCATGTCCTTAACAACGTATTTATCCGGTACGTGTGGACAGAGTTTGTTTTTAAAACGCGGTGGTGTGGATGCAAGTTTTTGGAGGGGCGGATATTCGTTTTCAAAAAACCCGGCTACGTGTGGACTAGGCCTTAAGCAGAGGGGGAGATAAACCATAACCTATAAAACATTAAATAACGAAACTTAAAGACTAAGGGCAAAGATAAACAACTAATGACTAGAGGGGTGAGGAAGACTAAGAACTACACAGGAGTGACTAGCAGGAAACATGAGGGAAGCCTGGAGGGAGCTGGAGAACACAAGGAGACACATGAGGGAAACGCAGAGGACGAACAGGAGGGGGCTGGGGAACAAGGGAACACACAACATGACACTTGGAGCCACAGAAGGAGGTTACTAACTGTATCTCAAACTGACTGAAGGTGGCTCAAACCTCCACACCCACCTCTTCATTCTGGTTCTCAGAGGTCAGTTCTCCTGAGCCAAAGGGAGAATCAGCGATTAGCTCTGAGCAGGCTGTTTAGGCGATTCAGTGGCTTCAGAAAGCACTCAACACCCCGTCACACCTAAAACACTCAAACCACTTTAGGATCAGCACGTTCTGCAAGATTGTTGAGTCTCTTCTCAGTTGCTGTTAGCAATCTGACCATTGTTGCTGTAACCGTTGGCAGATTTCCCAGTGAAGCTCTGAGAGGGCGGACACAACAAGCCCAGCTTGGAGGGTTTCAACAGAGCGGAGGAGATGACATCATCAGTGGAAACCACACAGCCGATCTGGATTTTACATCAGCACGCGTCAGGAGGAGAGGGCTGCTCTGCTGCGTGCTCAGTAACCAGTGTTGGTTAAGGTTTTTAGCTTAAAACCACCCAAAAGAAAAAAATATTTGATTTGACTAATCACACCTACAAATGTAATATGCTTGTACTCAAGGCCGGATTAACCATATGGGCAACTGGGCAATTGCCCAGGGCCCACGAACTCTAAAGGGCCCAGGGCAGCAAGGGCACGAGCAAAATCCTGTATCTGTAATTTCCTGCTTTATGAGGACTATGGTGACCATACGTCCCGTTTTCCCCGGACATGTCCACTTTTCACTCTCTGTCCGGGGCGTCCGGACTGGGGGGTTCTTGTATTGATGAAAATGTCCGGCTTTTGCAGGAGCAGGGATCGAATTATGGGGGAGTTGGATATCCTACACATCCAGGGAAGCCGGAAAAAAGTTTTCTACCAATATTACATCATTTATGGACTCGTTTGAGCAAAGAGCGCAGAGAGCGGCACAGCGCTGTGTTGTTGCGCAGCGCTCCAGGCAGCTGCGTCCAGCGCACGGTCCATTCTCCAAGTGGCGCAACCAAAAAACTATAATTAGCACACGATCGTTCATGTCCGCACATGCTCTCTATTTTCTGTCTTATTTGTGCCTGAAGCGCTCTGCCACTGCGGAGATCATCACCTGTGCTGCGGTGATGTCACCTCACTGACGCAGCATCGAAACGCGCTCTCCACTTTGCGGTCAGGAGATCCCTTTGATCTGCTCAGAAGTAACTGATGAGGTGAAAAAGTAAGAATCCAGGCAGCAGCTTTTCTGGAGAGTTTAGAGGAGATGCAGGAAGATGAGAGACAGACAGGACAGGAAATAGTTAAATAAAAACAAGAAAACAAAACAAAAAGTAAAATGTAGGTAGATTTATCTCCACTGCACGTTTTTACCTGTATAAAGCAACAAGTTACACACATGTAATATTTATACATCTGATACAATTCAGATCACCTTCAAAACTCAGTCACACCCAGGGCCGTTTCAAGACATTTTGGGGGCCAAGGCAAAATGCCCCCCCCCCCCCCCCCATAACTGGGCTCCCCAGAAGCCTCTGTGTAATCCCTACCCTCTCCAGGAGTATTAGTTATACAGTGTTTATAAAAGCCCCTCAGACATTACTGACATGTTCTAATATTATCAGATGAAAAACTAAATGATCAGACATGCTGTCTCATCTGCTTCTTTTCTAAAGTAGCTAAAAGTAACAAAACCATTTGAAAGCCACTATTTGTGGATTCTCTGAAAGTTTCCATGGAGTGTGTGACAACTTATTTTTTCATTGATCCTATCGTCTAATCTCACAGCTGAAACAAGCATCCTTAATAATTTGTGCACAGGAAGCTTACCAATGCTGTAGTAAAACAAAAGGTATAATAATTTATTATTAATAAAACCTTGTTGCAGCACTAAAGCAGAAAAATGAGATTTTGCAGTAAATATGCTAAATATTTACATACGAATTGTTTTAAAGCCCTTTAATTGGCAGAATCTGATATTAATTTAGTTCTTACAAAAAATGGGTCCCAACGTGGTTTGTGTGGCGTTGCCATAGTGTGACGTCATAGGCACAGATCCCCTGTCCTCTTGTTTGGAAATGGAAATATGATCACCCTACATTAAACAAACTGTCCACCCGGGCTTTTGCGCTGCACAGAGACGCTTCACTGCCTATGACTTTGAACGTCAGTTGAGAGTCAGTCTCATGCAGACTGACCAATGAGGAGAGGGCCTCAAGTTAAGACCCTCTCCTCATTGGTCAGTCCACACAAGGTGGGTCAAAGGTTACCCTGAGTGGGTTACGTGATGCCAGGCATTCAAGTATTGAGTATATTTACTGCATATTACAGTAATATATTCTGTATGTGACCACATTATGGTGATCCTTGGGTCGTGATGATGGGGCCCTTGAATATTGTTGCCCAGGGTACAACAAAGTGTTAATCTGGCCCTGCTTGTACTACTTATTACTGTCTCAGAAATGTAACTGAGTTACACCACTTTGGGTTACTCTAGCCAAGATATCTTTATCATATTATATAAAATTTACATTTTACACAAACATGAGACCACAAACAATTATTTGATTACACTTCAAGTCACCAGTACCTTCGCATCTGATTGGTTAACGTAAAAATGTTCTCTTCACTGAAGAATTTGATCAAAAACAAAACTAGTCTGAACTAGCTTCGTCCAAGTGAAGTGTGAGCGGCAGGAAGTGCGTGTTATCTTCTTCTATGGTGTCTATCACAAAAAAGAGGAGAAACTTTTTTATTACTGTTTATCAGTAAGTTGAATGAAAAACCAATTTAGCCATCATGTTAGCTATTAAACGACGTTGCTCCATCCCGACACCGCTCACTGGCTTCTACGGAGAGCCACTAAGGATAATAAGCTATCCCACAGCAGCATCCAGCTTGATTTGGGTTTGAGCTGAATTGTTTGAGGGGAGTTTGCTTTGAGTTACTGAATTTGTAACGACTAATCTACTTTTTAAAAGTAATGTGTTAAAATACTCTGCTACTGAAAAAGAACATATCTCTGTAACTCGTTACGTTTGTGATGCGTTCAACGCCGTCGGTAACACCGTCTCTGAGGTTTTACATCACTGGTGGATCCGAACAGAAGACGAGCTTTTCAGGCATCTTATTCTCCTGCATCCTGATCCAGTCTGAGTCCGAAGAAGACCGGAAGTGGGAAAAGTATCCGGACCGCTCTCAGTCGGATGGATCAGGCTCGGATGAAAGGTCTGCCTGCTGCTGCTGAGTTTGTGAAAGGTTTAAACACAAGAAGTGGATCAGCCACCAAACAGGATGTTTCATGTTTTTTTTTTTTGATGATTAAAGTGTTTCTGTTTTATCTTTAGTGCAGATTTGTATGAAGATAATACCATTTCAGTTCGTTCAGAACTTCCTGCAGCAGATGTACTTCCTGTTAGTGTCTGGCTCTCAGGTTTCCTTTTTTTCTGTTTGACTTTGAAATCAGACAGAAGCAACAGACCGCCCGTGTGTCGGTTTTAAATACCGTTCCTCTCTGTGACCTTTTCACTTCCACTTTAGCTGTTCCGTAGCCATCCCTCCAGCACTGCAGGTGGTGGCGTCTGCTTTTCAGCCCTTCAGAACTTTATCCTTCAGCAGGTCCAAGATGACCTGCCTCTCCTGGCTCTCCAGCTCAAACCGGCTCTCCCGCTCTTTTCTCTCTGCCTCCAGACGCTCTCGCTCCAGAGAAATCTTACCTGAAATTGAAAGAAGCCACCATTTTTCACACAGAACTAAAAAAAATAAGTATTTTATTTCATCTTTGACCCTTTTTATTGCTTTAGGGGGCAATCACATAATGTATAAAATGTATTACAGTGATCCCTCGCTACTTCGCGGTTCGTTTATCGCGGATTTTTTCTTTGGAACCTTATTCAAGGGAAATTCGCCGATTCGCGTTATTTTTCACTGATTCGCGGTATTTTTCTATGCGAAATATCAAGAAATTCTTGTTGTTTTTCATCAATTTCTTCATAAATTGCACTTTTTTTAATAAAACTATAAAAAAACCAAGTAAATTTTTTTTTCTATGTAAAGGGAGGGTTTTAAAAGTCTGAATACTGTTAAATAAATACTGTAAATATGGTGTCCCTACTTCGCGGATTTTCACCTATCGCGGCCAGGTCTGGAACGCACCTACCGCGATAAATGAGGGATCACCTGTATAATAATTCAACCATCATAAATACGTTAAAATGTAATGTTTACATTTTTATTGCAACGTTTTATTCATTTTTTTATAAGTTGGATGCACGCTTCAGTAAGAAACAGGGATTTAAATGCATAAGAGGTTAGACCAGAACGTCAACGGCTTAAATTAAATCAATATTTATAATTACTGTTCTAATTTTAGAAGGAACATCTAAAATAAATGAGTTATCTTTTGTGATCACCTGATATAGTCAGGGAATTTAGATTTTATTCATTTTGACAAAATATGTAAGAGAGACCAGGTAACAGGCTGGGAGAAAGATCTTATTTTTTCTATTTGGATTTGCTAAAATGAATACGTACTCCTCTGAATCTCCAGCTCCTCCCGGCGCAGGGCGAGCTCCTCCTCGCGGAGCCGCTGCTCGGCCTCGGAGCGCTTCTCCAGAAAGCTGAGGATCTCGGAGTACGTCTGACAGCAGCACTGGCACGGACGCTTGGCTGTGGGCGCCGCCGACACCTCGGACATCTGCTCGTGTTCTTCTTCTGCTTCTTAAATAACAAAATGAAATCAAATGGCAACATCCCCGGGATATTAATCAGTAGGAAATCACAGATGCGTAGTTAAACATATCCAGGTGAGGCGGCTTCACACCGCCCGGTTTACCTGCAGAAAGCATCTGTGTGATGTTGGGTTTGTCCTGTTCTGGTAGATTCAGCTCATCTACGGTCCGAGTCTGCCGCTCTTCATCCTGTAGGTGAGATGTAGCTCGTTGTGTTTATTTGGAACAATTTTGCTGTTACTGGTCTGTCGGTGTGACGCATAAGAATGGTGATTTGGCGTTCCCTAGTGGTGATATGTGGATAGTGCAACTGAATTCAGCTCAGTTGTCCCAACCGCAGACTTCAGACTTAATTAATAGAATGATGAGTGAATCGATTAGGCTATTTTTAATGCATTCATAATGTCAACGCTTTTCTAATCCGTGTTTCTCCTGAAAAACATTTGGTTTTTACTAGAAATATGATGAAATACTGATTCAATGTTGAAGTTTTTGACAGGTTTTATTTAATTAATTTAATTTAATAGTACAAATGTATTAAAAAACCTCATCACTCAGATTCACCCTCGCCATTACAGGTCATGCAAATCTTGGCTGGCATGCTCTTTCGGCACAACACCTGTTAAATTGCGCCCCACCAAAAAAAATAATAATTCACCAGCCGCCACTGAATGCAGCGTAGCCTAAATAAATATATAATTTAGTCTGTCTAGACAGGCTAGGAAGTCTGTGTTAGCTCGGATGAAATTAATAAAGCTTTTAGATTCCATAAACACCATATTCTCTGTTAGGAGGCAGGCAAGGGAGTCTGAAGACTTTCATCTGATAACATTGACGTTATTTGATTAATCAATTAATCAATCAATTTAATTAATTAATTAATTAATTAATTAATTAATTAATTAATTAATTAATTAATTAATTAACTAACTAACTAATACACCAACTTACTAAATATCAACAAGTGGAGAGACAGAAAAGGTTTCTCCTCTCAGTTCAGTCATCTCTATTTTTATTCCCGAAGCAGCCTGATGATACATGAATGCCTCCTGCTTTCTGACACTCACCTGGTACTTTGCCCCCTCAGCGCTGGCCAGCAAACCCCGCTCAGCCTCCAGCTCCAGAACCTCATGAAGCAGATCCTCCTTTTGGGCGTACAACCTCTCTGTGCTAAACCTGAGTAAAGGTAGGTCAAGTAAAATACAAAAATGTCCTTTCTGAACAGGACACCTGTAGCAAAGCTCTCATTGACTGGACCAACCTACGCAGACTGGGAAAGTCCTGTTTCTTGTAGTAGTCTAGCAGCAGCATGGTCCTCTCCCTACACCTTCTGGCATCCACCTCAAAGTTCTCCGTCTGGAGGGCGGCAGTGATGATCTCCCCGACACGGGCCCAGATCCGTCCTGACAGAACAAGAGGCCAACTGTACAGTGTCTAGGTATTTAAAGGCAAAATTGCACCTGACGGACTGGAACTTTACAGTCCATAACCTCCAGCTGCCGCCTCTCTTACATGTGGAGTTCCTCAAGGTTCCACCCTCGGCCCAGCTCTGTTCTCATTATACTCTGCTGTACCAGTCCTTTCTTGGTAAGTAGGGTTTCCCGCTTCAGCATGTTTTAGTTGTTTCCCTGTTCCAGCACACTTGATTCACCTTCTCAGCAGCCCATCAAGCTCTGCAGGAGCCTGTTAATCAGCTGCTGATTAAAGATCAGGCATGTTGAAGCAGGGAAAAACAAAACATGCTGGACAGCAGCCCTCGAGGACCGGGCTTCCCCACCACTGCTCTAAATGATATTCAGATTTATTTACTCATGAAATGAAATAAAAATGTGTTGTTGGTGTCTGCTTTAGTAAAGCCCTGCTTCGTCTCACTATTTTGTCGATCAACTTGAGTAGAAGTGAAAATGTGATAGAAGTGTTTTGTGTTTTCTGGTTCTGTGTTGTTATTTTTTAAATGCATTTACTTTCTTCCACTGAGCCTTTTAGTGGTTTCACGATGTTTAACTGAAAGACAAACCTGGCTCCTTGGAGCCAAACGGGTTCTGAGCGATGACCTCTCGCAGAAGAATGATGTCGTGTCGGGCTGAGAAACGCACCTGGCGCTTTCGGGGCGTCGCCGAGGGGCACGTCATGGAAAACCCTGAGGTTGGAGACAGAAACGATTACAGTTAGACAAATGAAATGAAAAGTCTCATCGCTAATAAGATTTTCTTTTGACTTGGTGTCTGAAATAAAAACTTGTGGATTTATTAAATGTTGCTAATTATTATTTCAATACTAAAGGCTCAGCTGTCCATTTTCGGCTTGTTTAATTATTATTATTATTTTTTTTACAAAAATAAAAAATCCACCTGTTTCTATTTTTCGGGCTTCCCACTCCAAATCGAAGCCAAACGAAACCACCTTCGGAGTTATAACTTGTCTTTTCCTGTTATTACAGCATGTTGTTATTACCATTACTAACTCATGATGGAGACTGAGGCGGGTCTGTTTTGGCTGACACATAACATCAGTTCTGATTTATCCCACTGACGCTGAAGCGGCCTGCAGCTCAGACAGAATCCCGACAGCAGCAGTCGCTCAGAGCTCAAAGCTCCGCGGCGGATTTGAATGCGTCACAGGCGGAGCAGCACTAGTCCGTAGAGGCGTAGTGCGGTGCTGGAGACCCGTTCAAAGACCTTCAGAGGCGTGTTTGGTACCGTGTCTCACCGTTGTTGATCGGCATTTCAACCACCACCCGCTCCATCTTTCTGTCCGGTGCATCCGGGTACTGGCTGCTGACGCAGGCGCTACACGTCCACCCACCAGTACAGGTTTCCCACTGACGTGTGACCCGACTTGGCGGAGGAACACTCCGAGGAGATGCTCGGCTCTGTTAATTGTACTTACTCCGTTTGACCACAAGGTGGAGGCAGAGAGCTGCTGTTCTGGCTGAAGCTATAGTTACTGGTTGGACGGTGTGTAAATAACAACAAATAAATGAATACAAATAATATTAATAATATTTCTTTTTCCTATTTATCATTTATGGCAGCATCTTCATTCGTGGTGCAAAACTGATCACGTTCTGAAGCAGATTAGGTGTTCTGTGAGATGTTTTAGCCCATACAATTCTGCAATGTGACAACAAAACAAACACAAATCTGCACTGGTATTCTGTATAAATTACATCATACCAAACATAGCTGTCAACACGGTGGTGGGGGGTTGATGGTTTCGGGTTCTTGCTGCTTCTAAATCCACCATGAACTGCACTGTAGACCAACGTATTATAGAAGAGCTAGAGAAACAAATATTATACACCAGTCCAAACCTGACTCAAAGGGAGGGTGGGTGTGACAGACTCACTACTCCTAACTTTTGTTTTTATTTATTTTTATTAAACAAGAGTTTTGTGTAAAATGTCATGAGTTGCTCAAACAAGATTTCATTTTCTTAATTTTGATATCTTGAAAAATCATTTTTATTTTATTTTTTTTATATATTCCACCTCATAAAACCCAAAAATAACATAATCCATGACTGGATTCATGGGGAGGTGGGCAGAGAATCAGGCCTGGCAACCTGCTTCCTTTCATTAACTTGATTGGTTCTTGGAATGATTTGAAGCCACATGGTGTGTGTGTGTGTGTGTGTGTGTGTGTGTGTGTGTGTGTGTGTGTGTGTGTGTGTGTGTGTGTGTGTGTGTGTGTGTGTGTGTGAGAGAGAGAGATAGAGATAGATAGAGAGAGATGATGATGATGATGCAGATGGACTAAGGCGTGGGTCAGAGCTGTCTCTGCTCTTGTTACCTATGACAGTGATGGCAAATGTTTCTGTCACCTGGGCTAAAGCGAGATCACGTCTGTCGCCGTGACCACATGAAGGAGACTGACATAGCTGGACAGAAATAACTGGATGCAATGAAAGTTATCTGCATACGCTTAATATCATCCACACGGCTCATCTCCATGGTGATGCAGGTAAAGAATGGGGAGCTTGCAGCTCCAGCTGCCTGCAGCCCAGCGGCTGCCAAACCCGGTGCTAGTGGACTGTTAATCAGCCAGGACACACAGTGCTCGTCCTGCGGGGATCATAGAACTTCTTCCATAAGGACTCCAGAGAAAAGCAACCAGAAAAGATGCAGAGATTCTCCCGTTTAAACGTCTGCCTCTGGATGCTCGTGTCCACATCAGTCCTCCATGCTTGCTCTGATGTTTTCCCACTGTTTACATTAGTTGTAGTTGTTTGTGTCAGCTCTGCATGAGGATGAATCTAATTAGTGCTGCATTTGGAATGAGATAGAGTAGCTGATATGAATAAGAAGATAGTAAAACAACCCCACAGAGCTGTGGTATTCATGAGCTATTATCACAAATGCAGCTTTTCAGCCTACCTTCACAGGTGTATTGTCCTTCTGGTATCCATGGAAACAAGTGGCTCAGAGGAGAAATTTTTATTTGATTTTGCTGTTTAGTCACAATGAGAACTAATGCATGAAACTAAAAGATGTGGAGGCCGAATATTTCTTGCACACTGCTGCCACACACATAGGAGTCACCATCACAAAGCTTTAAACTTTCATTGTAGAAAAGGACGGAAGTTGCAGAAAGCAGACGTGGCCAAGTTAATTCTCATTAGTATGGGGATGCAAATGTAGTACGCATATAGATTAAAGTCACGTTAGTCGTCACACACCTGTGAAGTGAGTTCTCCACATCTGACCCATCCCCTAGGCCAGTGGTTCCTAATCTGGGGGTCCTGACCCCCACAAGGGGGCGCCAAAGCCTCTCAGTGGGTCGATAGGACCTCTCCACTTTAAGGGGTTAAAACTTCATTTATTACTTGTTTACAGCTTACATTTTGCTCATTTTTTTCATGAGTGAAAAGTTTACTGATATTAAGACAGGAAATAATTAGTACAGAAAGAGTAACACACTTTTAAGAACATTTTGCTCAGCTCACTGTTTTATTTTCAAGTGTCAAAAGTTCATTAAAGATAGGACTGGTTGATTAATCACAGCCTTCACAGTAAATAATCTAGTATAAACAGTAATATACACATTTAAGTACATTTTGCTCAGTGTATTTTATGTGTCAAGCGTTTCTTGAAAGGAATGATTGATTTATCAGTGTTTACAAGAAACAACGTGTTCAGAAACGTAATAGAAACTGTCAAGCACATTATGCTCTGTTTGGTTTTGTTACTGTTATCTATTGAATCAAAGCATATTAAAATGTGCTTGAACAATTTTATCATTTATTAATAATGTTCATACTGGAAGAGAGAATGGGAGGGGGTCATCAAAAATTTTACTGGTAAAAAACGGGGTCCCTTGGGAAAAACGTTGGGAACCAGGGAAGTGGTGAGCTGCAGACACGACTGTGCTCAGCAACTATTTGGTGGTTCAATCCCAAATTGAACCCCTTAATGCTGAGTTTTTGGTATGTCCTGACCATGGATTTAAACCCACAATCTCCCAGTCCCGGGGCAGATGCTCAGGGCCCTGAGCTGGTAACGGTTCCTCCCACCACTTACACCCACCCAGCCACCGTCCTGATTGCAATTCCCTGCACACCTGTGTTACTCCACTCCGCCCTTTAACTGCCTACCTGTCTCCCTCATCTCTCTCAGGCCTAGTCCACACGTAGCCGAGTTTTTTTTTTTTAAACGAATATCCGCCCCTCCAAAAACTTGCATCCACACCACCTCATTTAAAACAAAACTCTGTCCACACGTACCCGGATAAATACGTTGTTAAGGACATGCCAGACCTGTAGGCGGCAGTACTTCCCCCGTTCTTAACCTCGTCCTTCGTCTGTGGTCTTCCGCAAGGAGCAGTAATTCCACTTGCAAAAACAAACAAGCAAAAAGCGCTTGGACAATTGATAAAGCGAGCGCAGCTCTGAGGGCATCCATGCTGTCGGCTAGTGTAAACACAGGTCGCACACGTGATGTCAGCATTTCTTTGTCGCGGAAAGTGACGTTGCGGACCTTAAAACTCCGGTTTTGTCCGTCCACACGCAGACACCCAAAACGGAGAAAACGCAGATCTTCACTTTGGCCGGAGTTTTTAAAAAGATCCGTTTTCGTGTGAAAAAACTCCATTTTCGTGTGGACGACAGGCCAAAACGTAGAAAAATATCTACGTTTTGGCAGATCCCCGGCTGCGTGTGGACAGGGCCTCAGTCTCCTGCGAGCGGCAGCGTGTTGTGAAGGAGCTGGAAAGCAAAGAACGATTGTTTAAATTTTCTTACCAAGCACCGAGGTTGTTAATCCCTCTACGCTTGTGCAGACTGTAAATAAAGGAAGGAAACGAGTTAACTTTCACCGAAGCCGACGTCATCACCAAGACGCCACTTTATCCGATCAATCCGACAACAGATGCAAGTGCACAGCGATCTCTGTTGGAAAAGAAAACGAAACAAACCTTCCCTTACCTGAATTTCTTTCAAAGGAAGAACCTACCTTCCCTGGACCTCCAGCTGAAGAAATCCTCATCGCACATCAAAACGTGAGTCTAAACCCACAAAGACTTGTATATCAAATATAAGAGAAAATCAAATAATAAAAGGGGGAAACTTTGTTTTCTTTAGTAAAAACATACACTCCTCATTGAGTTCTTTAAAGTCACCCTGTCGAGTAAGTTTATTTTTTATTTCTTTACCCTTAATATAGAAAAATGTACATATTGTAAATTCTTATTCTGTTATAGCTTCTTTTTGTTGTACACCTGTATACCACGCCTGACCTCAGGAGGAAGAATAAACTGACTTCTGAAGAACTTCGATTCTATAATTGACTTCCTGAGCTTTTGATTTGTTGGTGTTTTCTTTGCTAAATCAGGGTTGTTTTTTTTCTCAAAGTTTGTATAAGGGTATATATCTAGTAATATTTGTCCTTGTGTAGCAGATTTTCCTTTAATAATTAAAACATCCTATAAGTCAGGAGGGAGACCTGACTGACATCCCTAAAAATAAATAAAAACCATTACAAGCTGACAGCTTGATCTGGGCCCAGTCCCAATACCCACACTGCAGCCTGCTGTGAAGTGCTCTTGGAGGAAGTGGATGAAAAGCTTGGAATTTCTGGAAAACAAGTGTGCAAATAACTGCAGAAATGAGCCAGTGAGCATTGCATCATTAGCCTTCACTGCTGCATCCTATCTCTGCGACTTACTAAAAGAGGATGCAGGTCGCTGTTTGTGCTAATTTGCTGCTTGAAATGACATCAAAACAAGTGACTAAATTGTTTGTCGTGTCCAAAAATTCACACGGCACCCATATCTGTTAATGTTTCCCAAGAGACATGTCATGCATCTTCCCAACAGGAAACATTTTATTGTAATTATGTATGTACATGAATTGTCGTCGTCGTCGTCTTCCTTCGCTTATCCGGGTCCGGGTCGCGGGGGCAGCATCCCAACTAGGGAGCTCCAGACGTCCTCTCCCCGGCCACGTCCACCAGCTCCTCCGGCAGGACCCCAAGGCGTTCCCGGACCAGATTGGAGATGTAACCTCTCCAATGTGTCCTGGGTCGACCTGGGGGCCTCCTGCCGGCAGGACATGCCCGAAACACCTCCCCAGGGAGGCGTCCAGGAAGCATCCTGACCAGATGCCTAAACCACCTCAACTGGCTCCTTTCGATCCGGAGGAGCAGCGGTTCTACTCCGAGTCCCTCCCGAATGTCCGAGCTCCTCACCCTATCTCTAAGGCTGAGCCCGGCCACCCTACGGCGGAAACTCATTTCGGCCGCTTGTATCCGCAATCTCGTTCTTTCGGTCATTACCCAAAGCTCATGACCATAGGTGAGGATTGGGACGTAGATCGACCGGTAAATCGAGAGCCTGGCTTTCTGGCTCAGCTCCCTCTTCCCCACGACAGATCGGCTCAGCGACCGCATCACTGCAGACGCCGAACCAATCTGCCTGTCGATCTCCCGATCCCTCCTACCCTCACTCGTGAACAAGACCCTGAGATACTTAAACTCCTCCACTTGAGGTAGGACCTCTTCCCAGACCCGGAGTTGGCAAGCCACCCTTTCCCGGTCAAGAACCATGGTCTCAGATTTGGAGGTGCTGATCCTCATCCCAGCCGCTTCACACTTGGCCGTGGACCTACCCAGCAAGAGCTGAAGGTCAGAACTGGATGAAGCTAGGAGGACCACATCATCCGCAAAAAGCAGAGACGAGATTCTCCTGCCACCAAACTCGACACACTCCACACCACGGCTGCGCCTAGAAATTCTGTCCATAAAGGTAATGAACAGAACCGGTGACAAAGGGCAGCCCTGGCAGAGTCCAACCCTCACTGGGAAAAGGTCCGACTTACTACCGGCTATGCGGACCAAACTCACGCTCCTCTGGTAAAGGGACTGAATGGCCCTTAACAGAAAGCCACCCACCCCATACTCCTGGAGCGTCCCCCACAGGGTGCCCCTGGGGACACGGTCATAAGCCTTCTCCAAATCCACAAAACACATGTGGATTGGTTGGGCAAACTCCCATGCCCCCTCCATCACCCTTGCAAGGGTATAGAGCTGGTCCACAGTTCCACGGCCAGGACGAAAACCACATTGCTCCTCCTCTATCTGAGATTCAACTATCGATCGGACCCTCCTCTCCAGTACCTTGGAGTAGACCTTTCCAGGGAGGCTGAGGAGTGTGATCCCCCTATAGTTGGAACACACCCTCAGGTCACCCTTCTTAAAGATGGGGACCACCACCCCGGTCTGCCACTCTATGGGAACTGCCACCGATGACCACGCAATGTTGCAGAGACGTGTCAACCACGACAGCCCTACAACATCCATAGCCTTGAGATACACAGGACGAATCTCATCAACCCCCGGGGTTCCGCTGCTGTGTAGTTGTTTGACTACCTCAGCAACTTCTGCCCCCGAGATTGGACAGTCCATCCCCAGGTCTCCCGGCTCTGGTTCCTCCTCGGAATGTGCGTAGGTGGGATTGAGGAGCTCCTCAAAGTATTCCTTCCACCGTCCGACTATAGCCTCAGTTGACGTCAGCAGCTCCCCATCCCCACTGTAAACAGTGTGAGCGAGTTGCTGCCTTCCTCTCCTGAGGCGCCGGACAGTTTGCCAGAACCTCTTTGGAGACGATCGACAGTCTATCTCCATGGCCTCACCAAACTCCTCCCACGCCCGAGATTTTGCCTCGGCAACTGCCACTGCTGCACCCCGCTTGGCTATCCAGTACCTGTCTGCTGCCTCCGGAGACCCACAGACCAGCCACGCCCTGTAGGCCTCCTTCTTCAGCCTGACGGCCCCCCGAACCTCTGGTGTCCACCAGCGGGTACGGGGGGTTGCCACCACGACTGGCACCGGCCACCTTGCGACCACAGCTAGCAACAGCTGCTTCAACAATCGCAGAGTGGAACAAGGTCCACTCGGAGTCAATGTCCCCCACTGCTCTCGGGATGCGGTCAAAGCTCTGCCAGAGGTGGGAGTTGAAGACCGTCTTGACAGGTTCTTCTGCCAGGCGTTCCCAGCAGACCCTCACTATGTGTTGGGGTCTACCAGGTCTACGCGGCATCTTCCCCTGCCATCTGATCCAACTCACCACCAGGTGGTGATCAGTTGACAGCTCCGCTCCTCTCTTCACCCGGGTGTCCAAAACATACGGCCGCATGTCAGGTGATATGACTACAAAGTCTATCATCGACCTGTGAGCTAGGCTGCCCTGGTACCAAGTGTATTGATGGGCATCCGTATGTTTGAACATGGTGTTCGTTATGGCCAAACTGCGGCTTGCACAGAAGTTCAATAGCGAAACGCCACTCGAGTTCAGATCAGGCGGGCCGTTCTTCCCAATCACACCCCTCCAGGTCATGCTGTCATTGCCCACGTGAGCATTGAAGTCCCCCAGCAGGACAATGGAGTCCCCTGATGGAGCACTATCTAGAACTCGTCTCAGGAACTCCAAAAAGGGTGGGTACTCTGAACTGATATTTGGCCCATAAGAACATACAACAGTCAGGACCCCTTCCCCGACCCGAAGGCAGAGGGAAGCTACCCACTCGTCCCCCGGGGTAAACCCCAACACACAGGCAGAGAGTCTTGGGGCTAACAAAAAGCCAACCCCAGCCCTCCGCCTCTCACCCGGAGCAACTCCAGTAAAGGAGAGTGTCCAACCCCTCTCAAGGACTTGGGTTCCAGAGCCAATGCTATGTGTCGAGGTGAGTCCGACTATATCTAGCCGGTACCGCTCAACCTCTGCCACAAGCTCCTGCTCCTTCCCCGCCAGCGAGTGACGTTCCATGTCCAAAAAATCAGTTTTGCTGTCCGGGGATCAGACCGCCAAGGCTCCCGCCTCGGTCTGCCAGCCGATCCACACTGCACCGGACCCTTCATGTTCATCCTGCTGGTGGTGGGTCCACAGTTGGATGAGCCCATGTATCCGGTTCGGGCTGGGCCTGGCCGGGCCCCATGAGTGAAAGCCCGGCCACCAGGCGCTCGCTCACGGGCCCCAACCCCAGGCCTGGCTCCAGGGTGGGACCCCGGTAACCCTCCAGGCCGGGTACTCCGACTCTTTGATTGTACATCCATGAAAGATCCTCTGAACCGTTATTTGTCTCACCCTTCACCTAAGACCCATTTGTCATGGAAGACCCTACCTGGGGCACAAAGTCCCCAGACAACATGGCTCCTAGGATAATTAGGGCACTCAAACTCCTCCACCACGATAAGGTGACGGTTCAAGGAGGAGCATTTATACTTGAATATAAATGTTTTGTTAAAGACACTTGAGCCATTGCCATGCCTTCTTCTCTAAATTCCCACGCAATGGATCATGGGTAACACACTTCACTGATGTCCGAAGCAATGCGGCTCAGCAAAGTGCGGATCAAAGGTGCAAAAGGGGCAGGGCCAATGTCTGTGGTGTGTGTGTGTGTGTGTGTGTGTGTGTGTGTGTGGGGGGGGGGGGGTCCTTCACACCAACTAACTTAATGTCCTCTTCCATCTTCCACCACATCTCCTTTTGGTCTTCCTCTCAGCCTCCTGCTTCTAACCTCAGCATCCATCTACCTCTGTAACCACTGTCCCTCTGGACATGTTCAAACCATCTCAGCATGTCCTCTCTGACTTTATCTCCAGAACATCTAACATGAGCTGTCCCACTGATGGACTCTCTCCTGATCCTAGCCATCCTCATCACTCCCAAGGAGACCCTCAACCTCCAGTTCTGCCTCCTGTCTTTTCCTGATGGGCACAGTCTGTAAACTAGGCAACACGGTTGGTCCCGCGTCTGTCTTGTGATTCTTTAAAACATTTTATCAGTAAATTAAATGTCATATTTGTGTTGCACTACTAGTAATGGTAAAGTGTATGCAGCCCTCAGATCCTCCACCAGGGGGCAGAAGACATTCAAACATCACTGGTTTCTGGGAAAAGTCCTAACCTGTTTACAAAGGATGGACAGTGGAGAATGAGCAGCTAAGAAGCAGGTGAATGTACCTAAATGAGTCAAACCAATGATGTGTGACTGGATTAGTGATGGGAATGATGGCTCCGTCCAGCTTGCCCATCAGAATCGGCTCCTGGGTTTAAGCCAATCTTTCATTGTGGGTTCTTGGAGCCGGCCTTTGTCTCTAGATGAAAAGCAGTTTGGGAATGAAAAGAGACAGCTCTCCTAGAAAAGCCGAGAGTCACAAATCCCATCAGCAAAGATCACAAAGTGTCTGACACCTCCTCACTCAAACAAGGCGAAGGTGAACATTACCCCTCATGCTGGTGACAAAAATGGCAGAAGGTGGTGGTCAGAGCTGGTGTTGGAAGGCTGCATCTTAGCTCAGTGTTCCCAGATTTAGCCTTGAGGACCCCCCACCCCACCCACCCCAACTCCTTCCCACATACACACATTCAATGTGAATAAGCAGTTGATGGTTTTCGTCCTGGTTCTGTTTTACTCTGAAAGGTGTGTCATTCGGACAACCTCAGCACCCGTTGGGATCTCCACTGACCCCCCCTTGGGGAGTCACGGACCCAATGGGAACCACTGATGTGGGCGATGAGCAGCAGGTGTGACATCTGAGGGATGGAGGTTCCACCAGTGGGTGGTGTTCAGGTTCAGCAAGCCCACAACAGAGAAAAGGAAAGACACAGGAGGCTGCATGAGGGTGTGGTTGGTAGCGCCTCTACCTCGAACCAAAACGGTCTTCCTGCGTGGGGTTGGATGTTCTCCTCATGCATGTGTGGGTTCTCTGACTTCCTCTCACGGACCACAATTATGATTATTCATTCCTTGCATTTGTAAATCCAGCTGCGAGTCACTCTGGATGATAAACATGAACGCTGATGTAAATGTTAACTTCACACTGCTTTAGCTGTCAGACACAGAAAAGGAGAGCACCACCGTCTCAGAATGAATGCGTATTTATTGTGTCACAATAACATTTTTAAACACGTAAACAGATCAGAAAGCAGGCTGCTCCTGCCCGCTGAGCAGCGACTCGTCTGTTAACAGAAATACTTTTATTTGCAGCTTTGAGATCATTTGTGTTGGAAACACTCTGATCATTAAACTCACACATCCTCTAAGTCTCTGCCTTCACAACAGCATCTACCACAGCCTGCTACCCGCACGAATGTAAAGAGTACCACAAAGTCACGGTAACCATAGTAACAAAGCAGTGACAGCTACTGTACCTCTCGTCACAGATGTGTTCTCACACTGAATACAAACACACCCTCTTCATTTATCCCTCTAACAAACGTGTGTGTGTGTGTGTGTGAGAGGGTGCAGCAGGTGCTCATGATGGTGGCTTCTGAATGACAGTCTTGACCTTTTCAACCGCGGGTTTCCTCGGGGGAGTTCAGTGATTCCACAGAATGACTCATATTGTGTTCAGATCACCCAGTGCCCCCGCCCGCCCCTCAGCCGCCGGCAGCAGACATCTCGTTACCCTCCCACTTCGTTCCTCTGTTCAGCAACCACCTCAGTCCCTTCAGCCTTCAGTAAATCAGAATGAGTTCTGCTTCATGAGATGATCTTTGACTTGTAAAAACTGGAGAGTGAATAATTTGGTCAAAGTCCAACTACATCTGGTCAGAAACAGGCTTCAGCTTGCCCAGAATAAACTATCTAAAGGTGCTTCAATGTCTGAATGGATCATTTAAAGAGGTCCTTCACTGACAAACCTTTTTACTTAATAGTTTTCAAAATGATCCCTCACTTTGACTTTGTCATGCAGGCTAAACATAAGAATAGTCTCCTACACCCGTCTCCTGCAGTAGCTTCCTCTATTTTCTACTTTTCTAGTGTCCGCCCTCAGACTGGATGATGAGGGTTCAAATCCTAGTCGGGTCATACCAAAGACTTTGAAAAAACAGGGACCCAATGCCCCCCTGCTTGACACTCAGCACTTAGGGGTTGGATTTGGGAGGTTAAACCACCAAATGCTTCCTGAGCGCGGCTGTGTCTGCAGCTCCCTGCTTCCCCAGGGGAGTGGGGAACAAATTTTGCACACACATCAGTGTGTGACAACTAAGGGGACTTTAGCTTTAAACTAAGGATTTTAAAAGGCTGACAGATCTACATCACACTGTCACTCAACATTCATGGACTCACCCATTTTGACTCACAACGGGGAAGGCTGTTGTTGGTTTAGCGTCCAGGAAACAGCAGAGAAGGTGTAGGCTAGTGGAAGCTAACTGTTAGCGTTAGCAACTTACTCCACCAGAAGCTCCTTCAGGTTTCAACATTGCAGAGCAAACAGTCAGTGGTAGAATCTCATTGCTGTTAGCCAATCAGAGGAGAGATGCCCAAATATCAGGAGCCGGAGCCAACACAGACCGGATTGGGTGGCTTTTAAAGTGTTCTAGGTGGCCTTGTATTTTTCAGTGATCAACCAGTTGGTTGTTCGGCCCGCATACCAAGGCCACCAAACTGGTCCAACACACCCACTGCCACCTGACTGGCCAGCTCAAATACACACCTTCCATTAGGGGAAGCTTCCGATTGGTGGATACAATCAACCAACGGGAGCTTTGCGCGTACGCCATTCGTTATCATTCTGCATACTCAGAAGTAAACGTCGCCTCTGACTGAAGCTGCTGCAGCTCACTGTCTCTCCTCATTGCTTAGGAACACACACACATGCACGCACGCATGCACGCACGCACACACACACACACACACACACACAAAGAGACAGCACTGCTCTGTCTTGAGTTGCACAGCCGTCATTTAAGGGATACACCACCATGGACACCAAAGACTTTTCTGCGTGTCTTTTGTCCCGCCCGCATGCTCGGAGATTTCCCGTTCCTGAGAAGTGTGTGTGTGAACAAACCGGTGCAGGACCCTGACGGACACCACCCAGCCCAGTCCATGCTGGCCCAGATGGGAATCCAAATCCTGCCGTCTGAAGCTACTTTCTCCTCAAGCTGAATTCTCTGTGCTGAAACAGGTGCACCAGAGCTTTTTTTCCCCCAGAGTTCAACTTAAGAGGCATTCATTCCTACTATAGACAACTGCAAATACAGTGATCCCTCGCTACTTCGCGGTTCGTTTATCGCGGATTCATGACTTCGCGGATTTTTGCTTTGGAGCCTTATTCAAGGGAAATTCGCAGATTTGCGGTATTTTTCACAGATTCGCGGTATTTTTCTATGCAAAATATCAACAAATACCTGTTTCTTTCATCAATTTCATCATAAAATGCACTTTTTGTAATAAAACTATAAAAAAAAACAAGTAAAAAAATTTCTTGAGTTTTACCCACAAAAAGAGAATGTGATCATACGATAATTCAATATAGTACTGTACTGTAAATATGGTGTCCCTACTTCGCGGATTTTCACCTATCGCGGCCAGGTCTGGAACGGATCTACCGCGATAAACGAGGGATCACTGTATATTAAAATATGAGTGAAGAACTTTTTCTAGTTTTCTAAATGTTGCACCATGAACGTTTCTTGGTTCTGATTAAGTTCATTTTCATTAGCACTCATCTAATTTTAGTGAGGATCTCCATGGCAGTAGCAGGAAGAGACGAGAACTCCCTGATAGATGCTGAGGCCGAATATCAAAATTTCTGGTGGCCAAACTAAATAGAAAGCTGCTGCATTCATCTGCACCTCCATATCAAACATAGATCCAAACCAAAATGAAACACCAACACTGACTTAGTGAATAGCTAATAGCTCTTCGACGCCGGTGTAGATCTCATGAACGCAAATGGAAAAAGGACAATTTAGAAATTTCCTTACAAATTCTGAAAGATTCTCTATTTTTGTATCAGAAAGCGGTGAGAACAGCCAGAAATAACTTCTTTAGTAATTTAATCACAACACATCTTGGTGATCAATGTAAACTATTTAGTACCATTAATTCGGTTCTCTCTTTAAAAGATGCAACTACACCCTCAGTGCCAACGACGTCCCTTTGTACCGAGTTTATGAACTCTTTTCAGCTTAAAATTCAAATTTGCTGATTTGACACATTTAAAGAGCAAGTCACATCAAAATCAACTTTTTTTTTGCTGATAATTTGTATAAATAAGTGTGTTATAGTGTTGTAGATATGTGTAGTTGTTATTTTTGTATTTTGGTGCATTTTCTTTAAAAACTTAAAATGCTGCCTAAACCCTTCAGTCCAGCGCCCTCTTCAGCTCAAAATTATTCTACACAAATTTACAACAGCAGTTTGAAATCTGTCTCGACCAATGGGTGAAACTTCCCCAAGAAATGTAACCAAGTCCGATGTAAGGAGTCAGACCTCTGTGGCTGTAGGCTATAAAAGCATCGCGTCTCAGCCAGGCTCGTAGCAATGGGCTCGGATTAGCCGCAAGTGACTGTTTATGCTGCAGTTTAGCTGTAGTTAGCATTAGCATTGAGTCAGGGTCCCAGCAAAAGCTTCTAGAATTATGATTATTGAGTACTAGTAGCTTGGCTGTTAGATTTTGTAGTTTAGTATTTTTTACATATGACTCTTTCACCAACTTGATGGAGTTTGAACCGGGTTATGCTGGGTTGAAGAGCGTTTCACAAATTAGTCCAAGCCGTTCCAGTAATTAGCCGGATCCCGCCGACTGCCGCTTCCCTAAAACGGAGATTTTGGGCACAATCTGAGGTGAGTAAGCTAAATAATTACTTTCAACAGCTTCTAAAGATCGTTCCCTATCAGTAAGTTTGCAGCTATTATTGCTGTATTTGTAATAATCTGTCGGGGCGGCTCCGGTGGTTTCAGTCAACTCACAAGCTCAAAACAATAAGGCTCAGGTCCGCTTGTCTCCTCCAAATAGACTTGGTCCCTTTCTTCTCGACTGTCTGGGTGAGGAGGGGGAGAAACGTCCTCCACTTCTAATGACTGCTCAGAGTGAAAAAAGCTAGCTTCTCCTCGTTACCCATCCATCTTCGTCACTGCTGCGGCTCCGCCCTCTCGGTCCGCCAGGCAACGCCTACTTATGTTGCATTTTCAAAATTGATGTGTGGTTGGAACAGGACTCTGAGGCAGGCTTGAAGAGCCCTTTAAGCATTTTTGTGATGCAGAAGCGAAAACACCAGGAATCTGTGGGAGGTAAAAACATTTTTATAGCTCTGTAGATGCTGGAAATTACTGGAAATGAGCTAAAGAGCTTTGACAAAAAGCAGAAAGCACTTTCATGTGTGGGCATTTAAGTGAGGGATGATGCTTTTCTAGAGCTGTTCGAGTGTTGAAACATCCTGTTTATTCAAACAAATAATGCAGAATTAAGGTCAATGGGCTGACTTCGACTACATCTGTGAACGGTGATAATCTGTTCTGATAACAACAAAAATAGAAACAAAACACCAACTGTTACCTAAAGAGCAATGCATGTGGGTGTTTGAGCCACCATTCAGAGAAAAGTACAGGAACCAGTGAAAAGGAGTCCCATCCTGAAACACTAAATCACCAGAGTTTCTTCCTCAGTTCACAACTTCTCAAAAGGTCAAACCAATTTAGATCTGGAGCCAAATCCCACTCAGCCTCGCATTAACACGATTCCTGATTAATGTCAGCGTTGTCTTCAGTGGGCTAATTATAAAGTTCCACCCATGCACAGACTGGCATGTTCACTGCAAAACAGCTGTGCCTACACAAGGATGGCAATTATTATGGCTCCAAAAAAATCCCAAGATATGTGATTCAGGGTCGAGCTGTGATGTGCATAATGACTCTTTCAAACATTTACTCGTAAAGAGAAATAGTGACCTAGCTGGAGTGAAAAGCAGAGACAAAATAAACAGAATTTTACATTTGCGCAGCGTTTTCAGCAGGCTGCAGAGCTGCGTCTCCAGTGAATCCGTCTCAGAGGGAATGGTTGGAACCGGAAATGCACGCTGCTGTAGAATGATCATTTTGGTTTTTGAGTCTGGGTCGGCTCTTCTCTTGCCTACATGATGGAGCACGTGAAGCCACAGCACTCCTTCAGCAGGGTCAGACCAGTTTTAGCAAACGGGGAGGGGTTCTGCTGAGTTCTGATTGGGCCTCTTTTTGTTGACACACCTCAAAAACACAGAACAGGAACACATTAAGAAGAAAAGCACATTGTAATCTGCTGAATGCAGCAAACCTAATGATTAACTGTAAAAAACAAAAACAAGTTTTACATTTTTTCCTCAAAGTCTCAGAACTTAAAGGCACACTTGGCAGTTTTGCCTGCTTTTAGCCCCCCTGTTATTAATTCTCTGTAGTCAAACTGAAAGCCTCTGTCTATCTCCTCGCTCCTTAATCTAACAGCTGAAATGTCTCCCAGCCTTCCTTAGTGTCTACAGGAGTGATTCATCACCAAATTAAACTAATCAGCAGTGATCGTTATCTAAAACATGCAGAAAAGGGCTGCAACCAGACTAAAGCGCCAAGTAAATCAACTCATTTTATCAAAGTCCCAGCAGAGAGGTCCACTAGTCTGAAGTTGCAAATGTGGTATTCTGGCCACGTGGGGCGGTAGGGGTCTGAGTGACATTTCATTAACCCTGTAAAGCAAAAAAGTCATGCTTAAAGTCCATAGGGGGCCACAAGAATGTGGTTTTCTTCATTTTAAAAGTGCAAACATTATTTTAGGGAATTTTTTTATTCGCGCCCTTCAAAATAAATCCAAAAGAGGCTAATAAGTAAAAATCTGAACATGAACATGTTAGAAAGTGTCGATCTATTTCAACATCCCACATGGAGAGACAAAATTCATCAATCTAAAAATTCGAGTAGGGGCCACACAAAATTGCTCAGAGGACCAGAAATGGCCCCCGGGCTGCAGATTGGACATGCCTGCTGTGAAGGGTCCTTTTAATTCAATTCAAGTTTATTTCTAAAGCGCCAAATCACGACAAGAGTTGTCTCAAGGCACTTCACATAATAAACATTCCAATTCAGGTCAGTTCATTAAGCCAATCAGAAATAATGTTTCCTATATAAGGAACCCAGCAAATTGCATCAAGTCACTGACTAGTGTCAGTGACTCCTCATACTAAGCAAGCATATAGCGACAGTGGAGAGGAAAACTCCCTTTTAACAGGAAGAAACCTCTAGAGAATCCCGGCTCAGTATAAGCAGCCATCCTCCACGACTCACTGGGGATGGAGAAGACAGAGCACGCACACACACACACACGCACGCACACGCACACTCCTTTTAGCACACACTGGCTCAAGAAAATGATTTAAAAATATAAAAATATTGCAAAGTGTGGCTTTAATAACTGTGTTGTGATAATCCAACCAGCGGACACAGAGGTTAATCTTTTAAAGCCCTCTGGGATGAAAACCTGAATCCACTCCTTTTTTTCTTTCTGCATTAAATTTGTAAATTTGTAATTTCCTTCTGGGCCTACCTGTCTTCTTCATATTTCTTGGCATTCTGGACTTGAGAAAATCTGCCATTTCTTTATCTTCTTCTTTCTCCCTGAAAAAAAAAATCAAAAGAAAATATATTTTTAATAATGATTCACATAAACACAAAACTGCAAGCGTCTGAAAAACATCTGATTGTTTTGTAAAAAAAAAAAAGAAAAACTAGCCTTTTTCAAGCTGACTTTCTTCAATCGTGGTTATTTTACGTGTTTGTGGTTTGTTTATATTTTTGTTTTTCTAGCTTATTTGTGCTGGTGGCTTTGTGCATTTGTCAAGCTTTATTTTCACTTGTGTGGCAGAGACAAGAGTGAAATAAAATGAGTTTTTATGCTGCGATGGATGAGGAACAGAGAAGAGCTGCTTACACATCTGAGACAGGAGGAGGGGAAATAAGGAGAGCTGTGAAAATGAACAGGAAACCAAACTCAGAACCAGAAAGCAGAACAAAGAACTAGAAATTAAACAGAACATCAATCAGACAAAGGTCCTAAAATATGTGTCAAATGAGACAAAAATATAAAAAACCTTCACTTTTTGACAGGAAATTGACTAGAAAACAACAACAGAACCTTTAACACGAAGGCATCAAATCAAAAAACATGTGTGCAAAGTGAAAGAACAAGTGAGGATGAGCCACAGGAACACATTTCCTCTCCCACATCGATTAGCAGCAGCTCAGCGTGACACTCAAGAGCTGTGTTTCCATTACTGGAACTCCAGGGTAGTTCCTGGGACTTCTTCCGGCTCTTGGAGAGTACAGACGCTTTTTTCCTCCTCTCCTCCCTATTATCTCTGACCCCGGGTTTCCATCGGAGCCGTCAGCAGCACGTTACTGCAGCAGCACGTCTTGCTCGCGTAAGCTGCTGCTTGGCCCTTCCCACGAGACGCGAAGCAGCAGGGGAGCAGCTGTCACCGACCGAGCACGAAGTCACACGAGTGACTTCGTCAGTAAACACAACAACAAGCAGGAGAAAATTACAACATGGTTTGTGTTTTATGTTCTGTCCGTCTTATAATCGCCAATACGGACCTGAAAAACAAAGGAGACCGCTAGCTAGGTGATAACTTCGCACGGGGCCGCACAGTTAGTAACCTTTTTTAAAAGTAAAGCAACCGGAAGGCAGTATGTTCTTTATTCTGACAATCTCGGTAGCTTCGCTCCGTTTCCGCGTCCGATTTCCTGTCTTTCCTTCCCCAAAAATGTCGAACTTGACCCGTTTCAGAGGCGTCGCGCGTAGAAAATAGAACCGGCGCGTAAAGGCCGCGACATGCTGCTCCTGAGACGCGACCGACTCGCGCTGCTGACGGCTGCCGACAGCTCCGGTGGAAAAGGTTCTGTTGACCACAGCAGTTCCTATCAGCAGCTATGACGTGCTGCTGCAGTAACGTGCTGCTGACGGCTCCCCTGGAAAGCCGGGGTTATCCCAAGGCTCTTTGACTGTCTTTGGGTGTACGGCGCTTCTGCGTTTTTTCTGGAAACTGGAACTTATTAAAAATGGACCTGGTCAGTTGGTCTCTCAACGCGATTGACAAAATTCTTTCAACGACGAGAACGGGAGAAGGGGCTCCCGGTTGCCCCTCTGGGACAGAGCCAGCTGGGCATATCATGGACTCCTGGAAACAGTGGAACCTGATCTGCCTCTCTCAACTGTCTGTAGAGGATTCTGAAGACGTCTGGATATTCGTGGTGTTGGTGTCAGGTTTCTTGCCTTATGGCCTGAGCGGTTATCTAGCTTACCGGAAAATTAATGAGCTGTCGAGGAATATTGGCTCAATCCCGGAGCTCAGGGCTGGATTATACCTTGCTGTGGATGCACAAACTCATATAATTGTCGAGATGAGTCGTAAGCTTGGAACTTTGGCTGAGATTCAGACTCTGGCACAGAAGGTGGATGCCATCAAGGAGCGAGTTGACGGATCAGCACGGATTGGGATAGATTAATTACGCCATTATTGGATTTAGAGGGGTTTGGAGACCAACAGAACTTTAAGACAGAG
Source organism: Nothobranchius furzeri (assembly GCF_043380555.1). Classification (NCBI taxonomy): domain Eukaryota; kingdom Metazoa; phylum Chordata; class Actinopteri; order Cyprinodontiformes; family Nothobranchiidae; genus Nothobranchius; species Nothobranchius furzeri. The sequence goes on from NC_091747.1 coordinate 69,577,326, forward strand.
AGGAAATTATCTCTGTCTGACCCCAAAACAAGTGCTTATCTGAAACTGGTGCCCTTGAGCCTGTGAGGCTGAAGTGAATACTCCCCCCTCAGAAGAAATGTGGAAGGCTGCCGTTGCCATGGCAACTCTGCCAGCCTGGGCGGGATTGCGACCGGTGAAGGCCGTTGAATTATTTCCAGGAGTCACTGTGCTCTCTAAACCCAACTAACTCCCTCCCCTGTCCAAACGGGGGTGACGAGCGCTGCTCATTGCGGCTGCACGCACTGATGTGTGGAGAGTCCCCAACCCTACCTCCCCACCTAGTGGACACTTATGCTGTGTAATGTCTGAAGTCTGTTGCATTTCTGTCAGAGGTGTTTTTTGCAGAGCAAAGCTGCCCTCCTGGTGGAGGGTAACTCTGAAGTGCCTTTTTTCCCTCCACCTGAACCAATCCTCATGTAAACCCTCTGATCTCTATTAAGGTGGCGCGACTCGGGTTGCGAATGACCACAGTCACCAATTCTTGTCATGTGTCTATGCCCATGTATGTCTGATCTCTGAATTGTGTGTACTGAAACTCTAATTTCCCTCTGGGATTAGTAAAGTATCTTTGAATTGAATTCAATTTGAATTTGAGATAGGATGTCCCAGTCCTCTCAGCTGTTGTGTCTCCATTCAAATTCGGCCCTTTCAGAACTTTGCACAGACGTCAGCACATCGAGACTGCTTTGGCAGGGAGTTATGTCACTGATCAACCCCAAAAAGTGCCACAATAACACTAATAATATTAAAAGCATTTATTCTGTCAAAGTATGTCATAATTAATCCATTCAGAGGACGAGAGCTGCTGTGTGATGTAAAATGGTGTATTTTTACGGCGCTCTGTGAGACAACAAAGCCCCGTTAACGATGTCTGTGGGGGAATTTCTCCGTGTTTTCCAGCGTCTGAAGTTAGATTTTAAAAGTGATCGGTGCTTATTTTCCTTTGCTTCCAATCTGCTTCACCAGCAACTCATTTAATTTTACTAATGCGGTTTGTTTTGGATGACGTCTGCTTATGTCCTTTCCTACTGAGTTACAACAGATCAGCGTGAGTTAACCAAAGGTTTCGCTCAGCCACTCCACCGGGCCCCTCTGAGTACCCTGAGCAGGTACTTAGAAGGTTCCTGAAAATGGGCATTTGGACGGCCCGGTCACTTGGAGGCACTCCACGTGGGGAGCTTCCTGTAAATCTACCCTGAGGTGGAAACAAAGCTAAAAAATATATATATATATATATATATATATATATATATATATATATATAAACAAATACGTAGGCAATTATCATCATTTTACAGCTTGACAAAGACAAAAATTTGATTTCTGATCAAATTTCAGGTCATTCTGAAGTGTGTTGATAGTTTTTAAACCTTATCTTACCCCATGGGTAGCATCCTGAACAGATACAGGCTTTTGTCCTACATGACTGACGGGCTAACTGATAGTCTGGCAAGACCAAATTGCCATTCTGCCATCTTGAATCAGCTCCAAACTTCAAAACTCCACAGCATTTATTGATTATTATTTAAGTGTGAAAATCAGCAGCAGCAGCTTCTTGTGTATCCAGGGGTCAAGTAAGTCACTGAAGAAAGTATGAAGCAAAACTATTGTCACATTTTCTAAATTGGAGCTTTAAAAAAAAAACAATGGTGGAAATCAGCTTTGTAGGTGAATTTGGATCATATTGGTCAGCCTAACAAGGCTGTTCCACTGGACACGCAAGTGTGTCAAGATGTGGAGTTGTAGTTAGGACCCAAATGCAAGTGATAGCAGCCAAAGGATGCAGGTAAAAAATTAAAAATGAACACATTTATTTGAACAATGGCAGGTAGGAAGACAATATTAGCTATTGTTCAATAACTTTTCAAAAATATTCCACATTAATCTGTTTTTATAAAAATATACTACACTGTTTAATAACTGTGAAATAATCTGTATTTTTGAACACTGATATAATGTTCTAAAATTAGCTAGATTATTCTAAAGTGTCTAATAATCACCTATATTATTCAAAACTGTTGTTTATTTAACTTTTTCATGTTATTTTAATTTGGGATTTCTTTTACCAGAACAAGGCCAACGTCCATGTTTGATCACTTCATTTTCTCTGATTTTCTGCATGAAAACACATATTTTTGAAACAAAAATACACTTTGGTTATGGACTACAATAAAACCCTGGGGTTGAAATAAAAAAATATTTCAATGAGTTCCCTATAAAGGGTTAAGGAGTTCCTCATGGATGTTGTCTTGGCCCAATCTTATTTTATTGTTCATTTCACGTGCGTGTGTGTGCACAACATATACAACAGACCCCCCCCCCCCCCCACACACACACACGCGCACACACACACACGCGCACACACACACACACACACACACACACACACACACACACACACACACACACACACACACACACACACACACACACACACACACACACACACACACACACACACACACAAGGTTTAGCTTCATTCAGTATTGTGGAGTGTGAAGATGAATCATCTGAAAAGCAACTTTTAAACAACTCCCCCTTGTTCCATGAATGCTGTTACAAGAATTTTACTGAATTTCACAGTATTGTGGTCAATTATTTTCTCCTTAGTTTTATTATAAAGAAATCATAAAACACAAACCTGAGTCTTTCAAACTCAACATCATCCACCAGGAAATCTCTAGTCTCCACCAGTTTGTGGATCTGCTGCAGAAGTTCTTCTTCTTTCTGCTGGTCCTCGTTGGACTTGTCATTCTCTGGAAGGGTTAAAGCAGATGTTCAGGGTTTGTCCCAAATGTGATTCCACATGGCTTACTTTCATCAAGACAGATTTTAGTCAAGAGAAAATTTATAATAAGGACCAAAGAATAGACTGATAAACATTGGAGACAAACATCTACCAAACCAAACCCAAAGTTCCAAACTTCTTTGCTAAACAGCAAAAAGAGTCTATAAATGAGTTTTCTACCTGTTTGATCTGTACAGTAACAGAAACATGTTTGCAAGTCTAATAATACAGAATTTTATACTGTTGGTTATTTCTAGTTAGCTGTGGATTGAAAAACTTTGGACTCTATAGCCGCAATTCAAGTAGTACCTACTCACTCAGCATGACTCGAATTGGTGGAGCTGACTAGAGGGTGGAGTCACTGTTGCTCCAAAGTTATCTGCCTTGCATCCTGCCTCCTTTTTTGAGTTCAGAGTCTGACTAAAAACCAACGAATGGTGAAAGATTAACGTGTGCGCCATTGTTGTTTTTGTGTCACATGCAGATCACTTTCCACTACTTTTGTGTCACGAGTCACCCCCTTCTAAAGACGTTCTTTATTTTACGAAGTTGGAAATATTAAGTACAGTACTCTCTTAGATGTTCGGGCACTGAATTTAACAAAGTATGTGTCACGGTCTGCCCCTGCCTCCCTGACTGTGTCTCTCTCCTGCCCTTGATTAGTCCTTATTGTTTTCACCTGCCCCTTGTTTACCTGCCCATGTGTTCCTCATTTTCCCTGTGTATTTATACCTCCCTCCTTGTACCAGTCTTTGTCAGATCAATGTATTTTTTTGTCATCGTTGTCTTGTGCTGTTCGTTCCCGTTCCACCGTTAAAACAATTTTACTTTACCCGAAACCTGCATCTGTACCTCCTGATCTGCTCCACCACACTTGGTTCATCATCTCCACACCCGCAACGTGACAGTATGGCTACTTTTGTAATTTATGTGATAACTTTAAAACTGGATTTTACCCCCTAACACCTACACATCATTCTCCCATTATAACTACTACTGTAAAGCACATATCAGGTTTAGTTAATTTATATATGCTACTATGTGGTTATGTAAGATGGGGTGAAAAATGTAAAGAAATCGTACTTAAAAAAAACTTGAAGCAATTTTACTCAGACGGTCCCTGATCAGATGGGAAGTCTCGTAAAACCTCTCAAGATCAAACATGACTTTGCAGTAAACAAACATGGCGGAGGAAGTGGGTGCAGCATGCTTCTGTCACCTCTTTTTCTGACAGGCAACACGTCACATTCAACAGGCAGCATGGCTGTTTGTCCTCAATATCAGGCTAGGACAAGAAACAAGGTGGCTGAACGGTAAAGCGGTTGTCCTTCGATCCGAAGGTCATGGGATCAATCCCGAGGCCTGGCTGGCCACGTGCCGAAGCTGTCAGGTACGATCGGCTGAGCTGGAGTGTGGCTTGGAGACCCAGGCGCGGAGAGACTGGTATTTGGTCGTGACTGATTACAGCGTGGGAAGTTCTCTTCCCGGATGGTCTTTAGAGTTGGCAGATTAGGCTTAGTCGTTTTGAGAATAGGTTGGCGTCTATCGTGAGATGACGACTGAGTGCCGGCTCAGCTGTGACAGGTCCTTAAATAGGCTCAGCGGGATGACGTCACCGGGAAGCGTCGGTGACAGGGATGCTGGGAACTGGAGTGCAGTGCCAGCCAGGCCTGCAGAGGAGGTCAAGAGGAGGAGTTCATGACAGAAGCCTCCTTAGGCAAGATGCTGAACACCAAAGCTGCCCCTTGGATGTGATGCAAACTGCAGCCCACTCCTTACCAATGTAAGGCTGGGTCAATTCAGAGAAGACATTTCGCCAAGGGAGGCAAAAAGTGTGTGTGTGTGTGTATGTAGGTGTGTGTGTGTGTGTTGGCAGTTATGGTGTAGAATCCAGGGATACAACACATGGGTGTCTGTAGGTCTCCTACCTGGAATGGACACTAATTTCTGGAGCTCCTTCTTCAGACGAGTGATCTCTTTACACAACTGAATGTCGTCCATCCTACCCAGGGCGATGGCACAGAAGAAACACACATTAGTAAACATCGTCACTGCTGAACTTTATGGTGACTTCTAAGAGGCCGTGCACGTCTAAAACCAACAATCATCTCATCCAGGTTTGATCATCAGTTTGCTGTAAATATTGTAGGTTTATGCATCACAGCCCTAATGGAAACAAGGAGGAGGTTCAGGCTCACGAAGCTCAGTCAGATGAAACCAAGCTGTGTCTCTAGATCTTTTGGGACTTTTGGAAAGACATAATAGTTAGCATCACATCTATGAGTGTATTTTAGGGGGGATCAGGTGGACCGTGTCCCCCCACTCTTTCATAAAACTGTTTTGGTCCATTCATGAGAAATGGTCTAAACCAGAGCTGAGCCTCTGACTCAGCTCTGAAAGGGACAAAGTCAGAGCAGAGATTTCAGAGACCAAATTTATTTCACTGTTTCTGACATCCACTTTATTTCACCGGCTTATTATAAAACCACCGTCAGTGGATCGGTACAGACACTGAAGCAAAGTGGAAGATTGTTTCACTGTCCACAGGAAAACAATTGCGCCCACATTTTCAAAGTTAAACACGTTTCTTTTAACAACGGCAGTTTCTGCTTCAGCCCTCTCCCCCCTCCCCCTGCTTCAGCCCTCTCCCCCTCCCCCTACTTCAGCCCTCTCCCCCCTCCCCCTGCGCAGCGGCCGCAAACTCACCTGCAGCCTCTCAGAGTTCCTGCTGCTCTAAACACTAAAATAATTATTTCATTTTCTGTTCCTCACTTCTGATTACCTTCAATGGTGTCTGTTTGTTGCAACCACCAGATACAAAAACTAACTTGTTTTTATTTGACTATTTTTCTGTCCTGCCTGTTTATTATCTTCCTGCATCTCCTCTCAATCCTAAAGAAAAACTGCTACCTGGGTTCATATATATTCACCTTATGAGTTACCTTTGAACTGCAGTTCAAAAGATCTACCGACCGCAAAAACAGCGGAGTGCTCGCTGTTTGGCGGCCGCATCAGTGATCGGTGCGTCACCGGAGGACAAGGTGATGTGCCCCGCTCCACAGCAGCGAAACGCATCAGGCGCAAATAAAAGACAGAAAACATAAAAGGAAATGAGCCGACATGAACGATTGCATGTTAAATTAGTTTTTGAGGTGGCGACACCTGATTTAATACTGTTACTGTGGCCGTGGTCAGGACGCAGATGTCTGGAGCGCGTCAACGATCAGAGCTTTGCATGCACAAGCTGGTTAATATGAGGTTAGGATGGGGGTGAGGGGAAGGTTAAATTGCAAGAGGGTAAACGTCACAATTTGGTTAAATGACCGTTTTTACGGCGGGTGTCAGTACCAACGCTCTGGCACAACGCATTGCCTCCCGACGCGCAGGAGCTCGTCACCTGCTGACAGCAGGCTGCTGTCTTTTCCGAGGGCTGCATCTTGCCGGTCACTATCACGTGACAGTGATTAGTCGATGACAGGCATAAAAAGTCACTATAGTGAAGTCGACTAGTTCATACAACCCCTATTGCTCCCGTGTTCTGCAGCATAATCAGCACGTTCTCTTTGAACTTGATATAAAATGTTCGCCTCCTCTTCGTCTCCGCACCTGCCAAATCGCGGTCTGTCAGTGGCAAATCAAAGGTGAGACAGATGACCCCCCCCCCCCCCCCCCCCCCCGTGGTACTTGTTTGTTACCACATTCCACCCGGCCACAATAAAATACCGGCAATTATTCACCTCCGCCGACTCCGACGCCGGCCAAAATATGATACCCGGCCGTTAATTGAATACAGGCCAATATTAGAGGATTTACAGTACACAAGCGCGTGTACGCACACAGGTGCTCAAATGGTGCTCACATAAGTATGGACTTGGGCACTTTCAACACATGTCTTAAAGCTGTGGTTGGCACTTAATGCACTGTGATTTATTATCGTGTGATTGATCAGTAAAACAATGTTGATTTTATATTTCCTCAGATGGAGTGATAGCTTGCTCCTGTTGTATTGCTGTGTGTCCCCTTTTCTCTCTCTTCTTCTGCAGGTCTAGAAGCAGACTCTTGTTCATCATTGATTGTTTAGTGTTTTCTCTTTCACCTCTGTCTCCATGTCTGGTTGGAATTACAAGCATTCAAAAAACAAAAACAATAAAGTTTTAAGTATCAAGTGTGACATTAAAAGCAGACACTTTGATGCTCTACCTGAGAATTAACCCTAACCCTAACCCTAACCCTCACTATAACAGTGATTTCAAAATGCTCTAAAATGGAAAATTGCTGTTTCCACAGGGTAATTCCACTTTAGATCTACAGTATACAACCCCACAGTGATACGTCATCAATATCAAGTCATTCTGATGTTGCTTTCCAAAATAAAGGCCTTTTTAAATTGTCCACAATTGACCTAATTTTCAGTGATTTCAAAATGCTATAACAGTGATTTCAAAATGCTCTAAAATGGAAAATTGCTGTTTCCACAGGGTAATTCCACTTTAGATCTACAGTATACAACCCCACAGTGATACCATATCAATATCAAGTCATTCTGATGTTCCTTTCCAAAATAAAGGCCATTTTAAATTGTCCACAATTGACCTAATTTTCAGTGATTTCAAAATGCTATAACAGTGATTTCAAAATGCTCTAAAATAGAAAATTGCTGTTTCCACAGGGTAATTCCACTTTAGATCTACAGTATACCACCCCACAGTGATACCATATCAATATCAAGTCATTCTGATGTTCCTTTCCAAAATAAAGGCCATTTTAAATTGTCCACAATTGACCTAATTTTCAGTGATTTCAAAATGCTATAACAGTGATTTCAAAATGCTCTAAAATGGAAAATTGCTGGTTTCACAGGGTAATTCCACTTTAGATCTACAGTATACAACCCCACAGTGATACCATATCAATATCAAGTCATTCTGATGTTGCTTTCCAAAATAAAGGTCTTTTTAAATTGTCCACAATTGACCTAATTTTCAGTGATTTTAAAATGCTATAACAGTGATTTCAAAATGCTCTAAAATGGAAAGTTGCTGGTTTAACAGGGTAATTCCACTTTAGATCTAAAGTATACAACCCCACAGTGATACCTTATCAATATCAAGTCATTCTGATGTTGCTTTCCAAAATAAAGGCCTTTTTAAATTGTCCACAATTGACCTAATTTTCAGTGATTTCAAAATGCTATAACAGTGATTTCAAAATGCTCTAAAATGGAAAATTGCTGTTTCCACAGGGTAATTCCACTTTAGATCTACAGTATACAACCCCACAGTGATACCATATCAATATCAAGTCATTCTAATGTTGCTTTCCAAAATAAAGGCCTTTTTAAATTGTCCACAATTGACCTAATTTTTAGTGATTTCAAAATGCTATAACAGTGATTTCAAAATGCTCTAAAATGGAAAATTGCTGTTTCCACAGGGTAAATCCACTTTAGATCTACAGTATACAACGCCACAGTGATACCATATCAATATCAAGTCATTCTGATGTTGCTTTCCAAAATAAAGGCATTTTTAAATTGTGCACAATTGACCTAATTTTCAGTGATTTCAAAATGCTATAACAGTGATTTCAAAATGCTCTAAAATGGAAAATTGCTGTTTCCACAGGGTAATTCCACTTTAGATCTACAGTATACAACCCCACAGTGATACCATATCAATATCAAGTCATTCTGATGTTGCTTTCCAAAATAAAGGCCTTTTTAAATTGTCCACAATTGACCTAATTTTCAGTGATTTCAAAATGCTATAACAGTGATTTCAAAATGCTCTAAAATATAAAATTGCTGTTTCAACAGGGTAGTTCCACTTTAGATCTACAGTATACAACCCCACAGTGATACCATATCAATATCAAGACATTCTGATGTTGCTTTCCAAAATAAAGGCCTTTTTAAATTGTCCACAGTTGACCTACTTTTCAGTGATTTCAAAATGCTATAACAGTGATTTCAAAATGCTCTAAAATGAAAAATTGTTTTTTCCACAGAGTATATCCACTTTAGATCTACAGTATACAACCCCACAGTGATACCATATCAATATCAAGTCATTCTGATGTTGCTTTCCAAAATAAAGGCCATTTTAAATTGTCCACAATTGACCTAATTTTCAGTGATTTCAAAATGCTATAACAGTGATTTCAAAATGCTCTAAAATATAAAATTGCAGTTTCAACAGGGTAATTCCACTTTAGATCTACAGTATACAACCCCACAGTGATACCATATCAATGTCAAGTCATTCTGATGTTGCTTTCGAAAATAAAGGCCTTTTTAAATTGTCCACAGTTGACCTAATTTTCAGTGATTTCAAAATGCTATAACAGTAATTTCAAAATGCTCTAAAATGGAAAATTGCTGTTTCCACAGGGTAATTCCACTTTAGATCTACAGTATACAACCCCACAGTGATACCCCATCAATATCAAGTCATTCTGATGTTGCATTCCAAAATAAAGGCCTTTTTAAATTGTCCACAATTGACCTAATTTTCAGTTATTTCAAAATGCTATAACAGTGATTCAAAATGTTCTAAAATGGAAAATTGCTGTTTCCACAGGGTAATTCAACTTTAGATCTACAGTATCCAACCCCACAGTGATACCATATCAATATCAAGTCATTCTGATGTTGCTTTCCAAAATAAAGGCCTTTTTAAATTGTCCACAATTGACCTAATTTTCAGTGATTTCAAAATGCTATAACAGTAATTTCAAAATGCTCTAAAATGGAAAATTGCTGTTTCCACAGGATAATTCCACTTTAGATCTACAGTATACAACCCCACAGTGATACCATATCAATATCAAGTCATTCTGATGTTGCTTTCCAAAATAAAGGCCTTTTTAAATTGTCCACAATTGACCTAATTTTTAGTGATTTCAAAATGCTATAACAGTGATTTCAAAATGCTCTAAAATGGAAAATTGCTGTTTCCACAGGGTAATTCCACTTTAGATCTACAGTATACAACGCCACAGTGATACCACATCAATATCAAGTCATTCTGATGTTGCTTTCCAAAATAAAGGCCTTTTTAATTTGTCCACAATTGACCTAATTTTCAGTGATTTCAAAATGCTATAACAGTGATTCAAAATGCTCTAAAATGGAAAATTGCTGTTTCCACAGGGTAATTCCACTTTAGATCTACAGTATACAACCCCACATTGATACCATATCGATATCAAGGCATTCTGATGTTGCTTTCCAAAATAAAGGCCTTTTTAAACTGTCCACAATTGACCTAATTTTCAGTGATTTCAAAATGCTATAACAGTAATTTCAAAATGCTCTAAAATGGAAAATTGCTGTTTCCACAGGGTAATTCAAAGTTAGATCTACAGTATACAACCCCACAGTGATACCATATCAATATCAAGTCATTCTGATGTTGCTTTCCAAAATAAAGGCCATTTTAAATTGTCCACAATTGACCTAATTTTCAGTGATTTCAAAATGCTATAACAGTGATTTCAAAAATGCTCTAAAATGGAAAATTGCGGTTTCCACAGGGTAATTCCACAATAGATCTATAGTATACAACCCCACAGTGATACCATATCAATATCAAGTCATTCTGATGTTGCTTTCCAAAATAAAGGCCATTTTAAATTGTCCACAGTTGACCTAATTTTCAGTGATTTCAAAATGCTATAACAGTGATTTCAAAATGCTCTAAAATGGAAAATTGCTGTTTCCACAGGGTAATTCCACTTTAGTTCTACAGTATACCACCCCACAGTGATACCATATCAATATCAAGTCATTCTTATGTTGCTTTCCAAAATAAAGGCCTTTTTAAATTGTCCACAATTGACCTAATTTTCAGTGATTTCAAAATGCTATAACAGTGATTCAAAATGCTCTAAAATGGAAAATTGCTGTTTCCACAGGGTAATTCCACTTTAGATCTACAGTATACACCCCCACAGTGATACCATATCAATATCAAGTCATTCTGATGTTGCTTTCCAAAATAAAGGCCTTTTTAAATTGTCCACAGTTGACCTAATTTTCAGTGATTTCAAAATGCTATAACAGTGATTTCAAAATGCTCTAAAATAGAAAATTGCTGTTTCAACAGGGTAAATCCACTTAAGATCTACAGTATACAACCCTACAGTGATACCATATCAATATCAAGTCATTCTGATAATGCTTTCCAAAATAAAGGCCATTTTAAATTGTCCACAATTGACCTAATTTTCAGTGATTTCAAAATGCTATAACAGTGATTTCAAAATGCTCTAAAATATAAAATTGCTGTTTCAACAGGGTAATTCCACTTTAGATCTACAGTATACAACACCACAGTGATACCATATCAATATCAAGTCATTCTGATGTTGCTTTCCAAAATAAAGGCCTTTTTAAATTGTCCACAGTTGACCTACTTTTCAGTGATTTCAAAATGCTATAACTGTGATTTCAAAATGCTTTAAAATGAAAAATTGTTTTTTCCACAGAGTATTTCCACTTTAGATCTACAGTATACAACCCCACAGTGATACCATATCAATATCAAGTCATTCTGATGTTGCTTTCCAAAATAAAGGCCATTTTAAATTGTCCACAATTGACCTAATTTTCAGTGATTTCAAAATGCTATAACAGTGATTTCAAAATGCTCTAAAATATAAAATTGCTGTTTCAACAGGGTAATTCCACTTTAGATTTACAGTATACAACCCCACAGTGATACCATATCAATATCAAGTCATTCTGATGTTGCTTTCGAAAATAAAGGCCTTTTTAAATTGTCCACAGTTGACCTAATTTTCAGTGATTTCAAAATGCTATAACAGTAATTTCAAAATGCTCTAAAATGAAAAATTGTTTTTTCCACAGAGTATTTCCACTTTAGATCTAAAGTATACAACCCCACAGTGATACCATATCAATATCAAGTCATTCTGATGTTGCTTTCCAAAATAAAGGCCTTTTTAAATTGTCCACAATTGACCCAATTTTCAGTGATTTCAAAATGCTATAACAGTGATTTCAAAATGCTCTAAAATGGAAAATTGCTGGTTTCACAGAGTAATTCCACTTTAGATCTACAGTATACAACCCCACAGTGATACCATATCAATATCAAGTCATTCTGATGTTGCTTTCCAAAATAAAGGCCTTTTTAAATTGTCCACAATTGACCTAATTTTCAGTCATTTCAAAATGCTATAACAGTGAATTCAAAATGCTCTAAAATGGAAAATTGCTGTTTCCACAGGGTAATTCCACTTTAGATCTACAGTATACAACCCCACAATGATACCATATCAATATCAAGTCATTCTGATGTTGCTTTCCAAAATAAAGGCCATTTTAAATTGTCCACAATTGACCTAATTTTCAGTGATTTCAAAATGCTATAACAGTGATTTCAAAATGCTCTAAAATGAAAAATTGCTGTTTCCACAGGGTAATTCCACTTTAGATCTACAGTATACCACCCCACAGTGATACCCCATCAATATCAAGTCATTCTGATTTTGCTTTCCAAAATAAAGGCCTTTTTAAATTGTCCACAATTGACCTAATTTTCAGTGATTTCAAAATGCTATAACAGTGATTTCAAAATGCTCTAAAATGGGAAATTGCTGTTTCCACAGGATAATTCCACTTTAGATATACAGTATACAACCCCACAGTGATACCATATCAATATCAAGTCATTCTGATGTTGCTTTCCAAAATAAAGGCCTTTTTAAATTGTCCACAATTGACCTAATTTTCAGTGATTTCAAAATGCTAAAACAGTGATTTCAAAATGCTCTAAAATGGAAAATTACTGGTTTTACAGGGTAATTCCACTTTAGATCTACAGTATACAACCCCACAGTGATACCATATCAATATCAAGTCATTCTGATGTTGCTTTCCAAAATAAAGGCCTTTTTAAATTGTCCACAATTGACCTAATTTTCAGTTATTTCAAAATGCTATAACAGTGATTCAAAATGTTCTAAAATGGAAAATTGCTGTTTCCACAGGGTAATTCCACTTTAGATCTACAGTATACAACCCCACAGTGATACCATATCAATATCAAGTCATTCTGATGTTGCTTTCCAAAATAAAGGCCTTTTTAAATTGTCCACAATTGACCTAATTTTTAGTGATTTCAAAATGCTATAACAGTGATTTCAAAATGCTCTAAAATGGAAAATTGCTGTTTCCACAGGGTAATTCCACTTTAGATCTACAGTATACAACCCCACAATGATACCATATCAATATCAAGTCATTCTGATGTTGCTTTCCAAAATAAAGGCCATTTTAAATTGTCCACAATTGACCTAATTTTCAGTGATTTCAAAATGCTATAACAGTGATTTCAAAATGCTCTAAAATGAAAAATTGCTGTTTCCACAGGGTAGTTCCACATTAGATCTACAGTATACAACCCCACAGTGATACCATATCAATATCAAGTCATTCTGATGTTGCTTTCCAAAATAAAGGCCTTTTTAATTTGTTCACAGTTGACCTAATTTTCAGTGATTTCAAAATGCTATAACTGTGATTTCAAAATGCTTTAAAATGAAAAATTGTTTTTTCCACAGAGTATTTCCACTTTAGATCTACAGTATACAACCCCACAGTGATACCATATCAATATCAAGTCATTCTGATGTTGCTTTCCAAAATAAAGGCCATTTTAAATTGTCCACAATTGACCTAATTTTCAGTGATTTCAAAATGCTATAACAGTGATTCAAAATGTTCTAAAATGGAAAATTGCTGTTTCCACAGGGTAATTCCACTTTAGATCTACAGTATACAACCCCACAGTGATACCATATCAATATCAAGTCATTCTGATGTTGCTTTCCAAAATAAAGGCCTTTTTAAATTGTCCACAATTGACCTAATTTTTAGTGATTTCAAAATGCTATAACAGTGATTTCAAAATGCTCTAAAATGGAAAATTTCTGTTTCCACAGGGTAATTCCACTTTAGATCTACAGTATACAACCCCACAGTGATACCATATCAATATCAAGTCATTCTGATGTTGCTTTCCAAAATAAAGGCCTTTTTAAATTGTCCACAATTGACCTAATTTTCAGTGATTTCAAAATGCTAAAACAGTGATTTCAAAATGCTCTAAAATGGAAAATTACTGGTTTTACAGGGTAATTCCACTTTAGATCTACAGTATACAACCCCACAGTGATACCATATCAATATCAAGTCATTCTGATGTTGCTTTCCAAAATAAAGGCCTTTTTAAATTGTCCACAATTGACCGAATTTTCAGTGATTTCAAAATGCTATAGCAGTAATTTCAAAATGCTCTAAAATGGAAAATTGCTGTTTCCACAGGGTAATTCCACTTTAGATCTACAGTATACAACCCCACAATGATACCATATCAATATCAAGTCATTCTGATGTTGCTTTCCAAAATAAAGGCCATTTTAAATTGTCCACAATTGACCTAATTTTCAGTGATTTCAAAATGCTATAACAGTGATTTCAAAATGCTCTAAAATGGAAAATTGCTGGTTTAACAGGGTAATTCCACTTTAGATCTACAGTATACAACCCCACAGTGATACCATATCAATATCAAGTCATTCTGATGTTGCTTTCCAAAATAAAGGCCTTTTAAATTTGTCCACAATTGACCTAATTATCAGTGATTTCAAAATGCTATAACAGTGATTTCAAAATGCTCTAAAATGGAAAATTGCTGTTTCCACAGGGTAATTCCACTTTAGATCTACAGTATACAACCCCACAGTGATACCATAATAATATCAAGTCATTCTGATGTTGCTTTCCAAAATAAAGGCCATTTTAAATTGTCCACAATTGACCTAATTTTCAGTGATTTCAAAATGCTATAACAGTGATTTCAAAAATGCTCTAAAATGGAAAATTGCGGTTTCCACAGGGTAATTCCACAATAAATCTTTAGTATACAACCCCACAGTGATACCATATCAATATCAAGTCATTCTGATGTTGCTTTCCAAAATAAAGGCCTTTTTAAATTGTCCACAGTTGACCTAATTTTCAGTGATTTCAAAATGCTATAACAGTGATTTCAAAATGCTCTAAAATGGAGAATTGCTGTTTCCACAGGGTAATTCCACTTTAGATCTACAGTATACAACCCCACAGTGATACCCCATCAATATCAAGTCATTCTGATGTTGCTTTCCAAAATAAAGGCCTTTTTAAATTGTCCACAATTGACCTAATTTTCAGTGATTTCAAAATGCTATAACGGTGATTCAAAATGCTCTAAAATGGAAAATTGCTGTTTCCACAGGGTAATTCCACTTTAGATCTACAGTATACACCCCCACAGTGATACCATATCAATATCAAGTCATTCTGATGTTGCTTTCCAAAATAAAGGCCTTTTTAAATTGTCCACAGTTGACCTAATTTTCAGTGATTTCAAAATGCTATAACAGTGATTTCAAAATGCTCTAAAATGGAAAATTGCTGTTTCCACAGGGTAATTCCACTTTAGATCTACAGTATACCACTCCACAGTGATACCCCATCAATATCAAGTCATTCTGATTTTGCTTTCCAAAATAAAGGCCTTTTTAAATTGTCCACAATTGACCTAATTTTCAGTGATTTCAAAATGCTATAACAGTGATTTCAAAATGCTCTAAAATGGAAAATTGCTGTTTCCACAGGGTAATTCCACTTTAGATCTACAGTATACAACCCCACAGTGATACCATATCAATATCAAGTCATTCTGATGTTGCTTTCCAAAATAAAGGCCTTTTTAAATTGTCCACAATGGACCTAATTTTCAGTGATTTCAAAATGCTATAACAGTAATTTCGAAAATGCTCTAAAATGGAAAATTGCTGTTTCCACAGGGTAATTCCACTTTAGATTTACAGTATACAACCCCACAGTGATACCATATCAATATCAAGTCATTCTGATGTTGCTTTCCAAAATAAAGGCCTTTTAAAATTGTCCACAATTGACCTAATTTTTAGTGATTTCAAAATGCTATAACAGTGATTTCAAAATGCTCTAAAATAGAAAATTGCTGTTTTCACAGGGTAATTCCACTTTAGATCTACAGTATACAACTCCACAGTGATACCATATCAATATCAAGTCATTCTGATGTTGCTTTCCAAAATAAAGGCCTTTTTAAATTGTCCACAATTGACCTAATTTTCAGTGATTTCAAAATGCTATAACAGTAATTTCAAAATGCTCTAAAATGGAAAATTGCTTTTTCCACAGGGTAATTCCACTTTAGATATACAGTATACAACCCCACAGTGATACCATATCAATATCAAGTCATTCTGATGTTGCTTTCCAAAATAAAGGCCTTTTTAAATTGTCCACAATTGACCTAATTTTCAGTGATTTCAAAATGCTAAAACAGTGATTTCAAAATGCTCTAAAATGGAAAATTACTGGTTTTACAGGGTAATTCCACTTTAGATCTACAGTATACAACCCCACAGTGATACCATATCAATATCAAGTCATTCTGATGTTGCTTTCCAAAATAAAGGCCTTTTTAAATTGTCCACAATTGACCTAATTTTCAGTTATTTCAAAATGCTATAACAGTGATTCAAAATGTTCTAAAATGGAAAATTGCTGTTTCCACAGGGTAATTCCACTTTAGATCTACAGTATACAACCCCACAGTGATACCATATCAATATCAAGTCATTCTGATGTTGCTTTCCAAAATAAAGGCCTTTTTAAATTGTCCACAATTGACCTAATTTTTAGTGATTTCAAAATGCTATAACAGTGATTTCAAAATGCTCTAAAATGGAAAATTGCTGTTTCCACAGGGTAATTCCACTTTAGATCTACAGTATACAACGCCACAGTGATACCACATCAATATCAAGTCATTCTGATGTTGCTTTCCAAAATAAAGGCCTTTTTAAATTGTCCACAATTGACCTAATTTTCAGTGATTTCAAAATGCTATAACAGTGATTCAAAATGCTCTAAAATGGAAAATTGCTGTTTCCACAGGGTAATTCCACTTTAGATCTACAGTATACAACCCCACAGTGATACCATATCAATATCAAGTCATTCTGATGTTGCTTTCCAAAATAAAGGCCTTTTTAAATTGTCCACAATTGACCGAATTTTCAGTGATTTCAAAATGCTATAGCAGTAATTTCAAAATGCTCTAAAATGGAAAATTGCTGTTTCCACAGGGTAATTCCACTTTAGATCTACAGTATACAACCCCACAATGATACCATATCAATATCAAGTCATTCTGATGTTGCTTTCCAAAATAAAGGCCATTTTAAATTGTCCACAATTGACCTAATTTTCAGTGATTTCAAAATGCTATAACAGTGATTTCAAAATGCTCTAAAATGGAAAATTGCTGGTTTAACAGGGTAATTCCACTTTAGATCTACAGTATACAACCCCACAGTGATACCATATCAATATCAAGTCATTCTGATGTTGCTTTCCAAAATAAAGGCCTTTTAAATTTGTCCACAATTGACCTAATTATCAGTGATTTCAAAATGCTATAACAGTGATTTCAAAATGCTCTAAAATGGAAAATTGCTGTTTCCACAGGGTAATTCCACTTTAGATCTACAGTATACAACCCCACAGTGATACCATATTAATATCAAGTCATTCTGATGTTGCTTTCCAAAATAAAGGCCATTTTAAATTGTCCACAATTGACCTAATTTTCAGTGATTTCAAAATGCTATAACAGTGATTTCAAAAATGCTCTAAAATGGAAAATTGCGGTTTCCACAGGGTAATTCCACAATAAATCTTTAGTATACAACCCCACAGTGATACCATATCAATATCAAGTCATTCTGATGTTGCTTTCCAAAATAAAGGCCTTTTTAAATTGTCAACAATTGACCTAATTTTCAGTGATTTCAAAATGCTATAACGGTGATTCAAAATGCTCTAAAATGGGAAATTGCTGTTTCCACAGGATAATTCCACTTTAGATATACAGTATACAACCCCACAGTGATACCATATCAATATCAAGTCATTCTGATGTTGCTTTCCAAAATAAAGGCCTTTTTAAATTGTCCACAATTGACCTAATTTTCAGTGATTTCAAAATGCTAAAACAGTGATTTCAAAATGCTCTAAAATGGAAAATTACTGGTTTTACAGGGTAATTCCACTTTAGATCTACAGTATACAACCCCACAGTGATACCATATCAATATCAAGTCATTCTGATGTTGCTTTCCAAAATAAAGGCCTTTTTAAATTGTCCACAATTGACCTAATTTTCAGTTATTTCAAAATGCTAAAACAGTGATTCAAAATGTTCTAAAATGGAAAATTGCTGTTTCCACAGGGTAATTCCACTTTAGATCTACAGTATACAACCCCACAGTGATACCATATCAATATCAAGTCATTCTGATGTTGCTTTCCAAAATAAAGGCCTTTTTAAATTGTCCACAATTGACCTAATTTTTAGTGATTTCAAAATGCTATAACAGTGATTTCAAAATGCTCTAAAATGGAAAATTGCTGTTTCCACAGGGTAATTCCACTTTAGATCTACAGTATGCAACGCCACAGTGATACCACATCAATATCAAGTCATTCTGATGTTGCTTTCCAAAATAAAGGCCTTTTTAAATTGTCCACAATTGACCTAATTTTCAGTGATTTCAAAATGCTATAACAGTGATTCAAAATGCTCTAAAATGGAAAATTGCTGTTTCCACAGGGTAATTCCACTTTAGATCTACAGTATACAACCCCACAGTGATACCATATCAATATCAAGTCATTCTGATGTTGCTTTCCAAAATAAAGGCCTTTTTAAATTGTCCACAATTGACCGAATTTTCAGTGATTTCAAAATGCTATAACAGTGATTTCAAAATGCTCTAAAATGGAAAATTGCTGTTTCCACAGGGTAATTCCACTTTAGATCTACAGTATACAACCCCACAATGATACCATATCAATATCAAGTCATTCTGATGTTGCTTTCCAAAATAAAGGCCATTTTAAATTGTCCACAATTGACCTAATTTTCAGTGATTTCAAAATGCTATAACAGTGATTTCAAAATGCTCTAAAATGGAAAATTGCTGGTTTAACAGGGTAATTCCACTTTAGATCTACAGTATACAACCCCACAGTGATACCATATCAATATCAAGTCATTCTGATGTTGCTTTCCAAAATAAAGGCCTTTTAAATTTGTCCACAATTGACCTAATTATCAGTGATTTCAAAATGCTATAACAGTGATTTCAAAATGCTCTAAAATGGAAAATTGCTGTTTCCACAGGGTAATTCCACTTTAGATCTACAGTATACAACCCCACAGTGATACCATATTAATATCAAGTCATTCTGATGTTGCTTTCCAAAATAAAGGCCATTTTAAATTGTCCACAATTGACCTAATTTTCAGTGATTTCAAAATGCTATAACAGTGATTTCAAAAATGCTCTAAAATGGAAAATTGCTGTTTCCACAGGGTAATTCCACAATAAATCTTTAGTATACAACCCCACAGTGATACCATATCAATATCAAGTCATTCTGATGTTGCTTTCCAAAATAAAGGCCTTTTTAAATTGTCCACAGTTGACCTAATTTTCAGTGATTTCAAAATGCTATAACAGTGATTTCAAAATGCTCTAAAATGGAAAATTGCTGTTTCCACAGGGTAATTCCACTTTAGATCTACAGTATACAACCCCACAGTGATACCCCATCAATATCAAGTCATTCTGATGTTGCTTTCCAAAATAAAGGCCTTTTTAAATTGTCCACAATTGACCTAATTTTCAGTGATTTCAAAATGCTATAACGGTGATTCAAAATGCTCTAAAATGGAAAATTGCTGTTTCCACAGGGTAATTCCACTTTAGATCTACAGTATACACCCCCACAGTGATACCATATCAATATCAAGTCATTCTGATGTTGCTTTCCAAAATAAAGGCCTTTTTAAATTGTCCACAGTTGACCTAATTTTCAGTGATTTCAAAATGCTATAACAGTGATTTCAAAATGCTCTAAAATGGAAAATTGCTGTTTCCACAGGGTAATTCCACTTTAGATCTACAGTATACCACTCCACAGTGATACCCCATCAATATCAAGTCATTCTGATTTTGCTTTCCAAAATAAAGGCCTTTTTAAATTGTCCACAATTGACCTAATTTTCAGTGATTTCAAAATGCTATAACAGTGATTTCAAAATGCTCTAAAATGGAAAATTGCTGTTTCCACAGGGTAATTCCACTTTAGATCTACAGTATACAACCCCACAGTGATACCATATTAATATCAAGTCATTCTGATGTTGCTTTCCAAAATAAAGGCCTTTTTAAATTGTCCACAGTTGACCTAATTTTCAGTGATTTCAAAATGCTATAACAGTGATTTCAAAATGCTCTAAAATGGAAAATTGCTGTTTCCACAGGGTAATTCCACTTTAGATCTACAGTATACAACCCCACAGTGATACCCCATCAATATCAAGTCATTCTGATGTTGCTTTCCAAAATAAAGGCCTTTTTAAATTGTCCACAATTGACCTAATTTTCAGTGATTTCAAAATGCTATAACGGTGATTCAAAATGCTCTAAAATGGAAAATTGCTGTTTCCACAGGGTAATTCCACTTTAGATCTACAGTATACACCCCCACAGTGATACCATATCAATATCAAGTCATTCTGATGTTGCTTTCCAAAATAAAGGCCTTTTTAAATTGTCCACAGTTGACCTAATTTTCAGTGATTTCAAAATGCTATAACAGTGATTTCAAAATGCTCTAAAATGGAAAATTGCTGTTTCCACAGGGTAATTCCACTTTAGATCTACAGTATACCACTCCACAGTGATACCCCATCAATATCAAGTCATTCTGATTTTGCTTTCCAAAATAAAGGCCTTTTTAAATTGTCCACAATTGACCTAATTTTCAGTGATTTCAAAATGCTATAACAGTGATTTCAAAATGCTCTAAAATGGAAAATTGCTGTTTCCACAGGGTAATTCCACTTTAGATCTACAGTATACAACCCCACAGTGATACCATATCAATATCAAGTCATTCTGATGTTGCTTTCCAAAATAAAGGCCTTTTTAAATTGTCCACAATTGACCTAATTTTCAGTGATTTCAAAATGCTAAAACAGTGATTTCAAAATGCTCTAAAATGGAAAATTACTGGTTTTACAGGGTAATTCCACTTTAGATCTACAGTATACAACCCCACAGTGATACCATATCAATATCAAGTCATTCTGATGTTGCTTTCCAAAATAAAGGCCTTTTTAAATTGTCCACAATTGACCTAATTTTCAGTTATTTCAAAATGCTATAACAGTGATTCAAAATGTTCTAAAATGGAAAATTGCTGTTTCCACAGGGTAATTCCACTTTAGATCTACAGTATACAACCCCACAGTGATACCATATCAATATCAAGTCATTCTGATGTTGCTTTCCAAAATAAAGGCCTTTTTAAATTGTCCACAATTGACCTAATTTTTAGTGATTTCAAAATGCTATAACAGTGATTTCAAAATGCTCTAAAATGGAAAATTGCTGTTTCCACAGGGTAATTCCACTTTAGATCTACAGTATACAACGCCACAGTGATACCACATCAATATCAAGTCATTCTGATGTTGCTTTCCAAAATAAAGGCCTTTTTAATTTGTCCACAATTGACCTAATTTTCAGTGATTTCAAAATGCTATAACAGTGATTCAAAATGCTCTAAAATGGAAAATTGCTGTTTCCACAGGGTAATTCCACTTTAGATCTACAGTATACAACCCCACAGTGATACCATATCAATATCAAGTCATTCTGATGTTGCTTTCCAAAATAAAGGCCTTTTTAAATTGTCCACAATTGACCGAATTTTCAGTGATTTCAAAATGCTATAGCAGTAATTTCAAAATGCTCTAAAATGGAAAATTGCTGTTTCCACAGGGTAATTCCACTTTAGATCTACAGTATACAACCCCACAATGATACCATATCAATATCAAGTCATTCTGATGTTGCTTTCCAAAATAAAGGCCATTTTAAATTGTCCACAATTGACCTAATTTTCAGTGATTTCAAAATGCTATAACAGTGATTTCAAAATGCTCTAAAATGGAAAATTGCTGGTTTAACAGGGTAATTCCACTTTAGATCTACAGTATACAACCCCACAGTGATACCATATCAATATCAAGTCATTCTGATGTTGCTTTCCAAAATAAAGGCCTTTTAAATTTGTCCACAATTGACCTAATTATCAGTGATTTCAAAATGCTATAACAGTGATTTCAAAATGCTCTAAAATGGAAAATTGCTGTTTCCACAGGGTAATTCCACTTTAGATCTACAGTATACAACCCCACAGTGATACCATATTAATATCAAGTCATTCTGATGTTGCTTTCCAAAATAAAGGCCATTTTAAATTGTCCACAATTGACCTAATTTTCAGTGATTTCAAAATGCTATAACAGTGATTTCAAAATCTCTAAAATGGAAAATTGCGGTTTCCACAGGGTAATTCCACAATAAATCTTTAGTATACAACCCCACAGTGATACCATATCAATATCAAGTCATTCTGATGTTGCTTTCCAAAATAAAGGCCATTTTAAATTGTCCACAGTTGACCTAATTTTCAGTGATTTCAAAATGCTATAACAGTGATTTCAAAATCTCTAAAATGGAAAATTGCGGTTTCCACAGGGTAATTCCACAATAAATCTTTAGTATACAACCCCACAGTGATACCATATCAATATCAAGTCATTCTGATGTTGCTTTCCAAAATAAAGGCCTTTTTAAATTGTCCACAGTTGACCTAATTTTCAGTGATTTCAAAATGCTATAACAGTGATTTCAAAATGCTCTAAAATGGAAAATTGCTGTTTCCACAGGGTAATTCCACTTTAGATCTACAGTATACAACCCCACAGTGATACCCCATCAATATCAAGTCATTCTGATGTTGCTTTCCAAAATAAAGGCCTTTTTAAATTGTCCACAATTGACCTAATTTTCAGTGATTTCAAAATGCTATAACGGTGATTCAAAATGTTCTAAAATGGAAAATTGCTGTTTCCACAGGGTAATTCCACTTTAGATCTACAGTATACAACCCCACAGTGATACCATATCAATATCAAGTCATTCTGATGTTGCTTTCCAAAATAAAGGCCTTTTTAAATTGTCCACAATTGACCTAATTTTCAGTTATTTCAAAATGCTATAACAGTGATTCAAAATGTTCTAAAATGGAAAATTGCTGTTTCCACAGGGTAATTCCACTTTAGATCTACAGTATACAACCCCACAGTGATACCATATCAATATCAAGTCATTCTGATGTTGCTTTCCAAAATAAAGGCCTTTTTAAATTGTCCACAGTTGACCTAATTTTCAGTGATTTCAAAATGCTATAACAGTGATTTCAAAATGCTCTAAAATGGAAAATTGCTGTTTCCACAGGGTAATTCCACTTTAGATCTACAGTATACCACTCCACAGTGATACCCCATCAATATCAAGTCATTCTGATTTTGCTTTCCAAAATAAAGGCCTTTTTAAATTGTCCACAATTGACCTAATTTTCAGTGATTTCAAAATGCTATAACAGTGATTTCAAAATGCTCTAAAATGGAAAATTGCTGTTTCCACAGGGTAATTCCACTTTAGATCTACAGTATACAACCCCACAGTGATACCATATCAATATCAAGTCATTCTGATGTTGCTTTCCAAAATAAAGGCCTTTTTAAATTGTCCACAATTGACCTAATTTTCAGTGATTTCAAAATGCTATAACAGTAATTTCGAAAATGCTCTAAAATGGAAAATTGCTGTTTCCACAGGATAATTCCACTTTAGATTTACAGTATACAACCCCACAGTGATACCATATCAATATCAAGTCATTCTGATGTTGCTTTCCAAAATAAATGCCTTTTAAAATTGTCCACAATTGACCTAATTTTTAGTGATTTCAAAATGCTATAACAGTGATTTCAAAATGCTCTAAAATAGAAAATTGCTGTTTTCACAGGGTAATTCCACTTTAGATCTACAGTATACAACTCCACAGTGATACCATATCAATATCAAGTCATTCTGATGTTGCTTTCCAAAATAAAGGCCTTTTTAAATTGTCCACAATTGACCTAATTTTCAGTGATTTCAAAATGCTATAACAGTAATTTCAAAATGCTCTAAAATGGAAAATTGCTTTTTCCACAGGGTAATTCCACTTTAGATCTACAGTATACAACCCCACAGTGATATCATATAAATATCAAGTAATTTTGATGTTGCTTTCCAAAATAAAGGCCTTTTTAATTCGTCCACAATTGACCTAATTTTCAGTGATTTCAAAATGCTATAACAGTGATTTCAAAATGCTCTAAAATAGAAAATTGCTGTTTCAACAGGGCAATTCCACTTTAGATCTACAGTATACAACCCCACAGTGATACCATATCAATGTCAAGTCATTCTGATGTTGCTTTCTAAAATAAAGGCCTTTTTAAATTGTCCACAGTTGACCTAATTTTTAGTGATTTCAAAATGCTATAACAGTGATTTCAAAATGCTCTAAAATGGAAAATTGCTGTTTCCACAGGGTAATTCCACTTTAGTTCTACAGTATACCACCCCACAGTGATACCATATCAATATCAAGTCATTCTTATGTTGCTTTCCAAAATAAAGGCCTTTTTAAATTGTCCACAATTGACCTAATTTTCAGTGATTTCAAAATGCTATAACAGTGATTCAAAATGCTCTAAAATGGAAAATTGCTGTTTCCACAGGGTAATTCCACTTTAGTTCTACAGTATACAACTCCACAGTGATACCATATCAATATCAAGTCATTCTGATGTTGCTTTCCAAAATAAAGGCCTTTTTAAATTGTCCACAATTGACCTAATTTTCAGTGATTTCAAAATGCTATAACAGTAATTTCAAAATGCTCTAAAATGGAAAATTGCTTTTTCCACAGGGTAATTCCACTTTAGATCTACAGTATACAACCCCACAGTGATATCATATAAATATCAAGTAATTTTGATGTTGCTTTCCAAAATAAAGGCCTTTTTAATTCGTCCACAATTGACCTAATTTTCAGTGATTTCAAAATGCTATAACAGTGATTTCAAAATGCTCTAAAATAGAAAATTGCTGTTTCAACAGGGCAATTCCACTTTAGATCTACAGTATACAACCCCACAGTGATACCATATCAATGTCAAGTCATTCTGATGTTGCTTTCTAAAATAAAGGCCTTTTTAAATTGTCCACAGTTGACCTAATTTTTAGTGATTTCAAAATGCTATAACAGTGATTTCAAAATGCTCTAAAATGGAAAATTGCTGTTTCCACAGGGTAATTCCACTTTAGTTCTACAGTATACCACCCCACAGTGATACCATATCAATATCAAGTCATTCTTATGTTGCTTTCCAAAATAAAGGCCTTTTTAAATTGTCCACAATTGACCTAATTTTCAGTGATTTCAAAATGCTATAACAGTGATTCAAAATGCTCTAAAATGGAAAATTGCTGCTTCCACAGGGTAATTCCACTTTAGATCTACAGTATACCACCCCACAGTGATACCCCATCAATATCAAGTCATTCTGATTTTGCTTTCCAAAATAAAGGCCTTTTTAAATTGTCCACAATTGACCTAATTTTCAGTGATTTCAAAATGCTATAACAGTGATTCAAAATGCTCTAAAATGGAAAATTGCTGTTTCCACAGGGTAATTCCACTTTAGATCTACAGTATACAACCCCACAGTGATATCATATAAATATCAAGTCATTCTGATGTTGCTTTCCAAAATAAAGGCCTTTTTAATTTGTCCACAATTGACCTAATTTTTAGTGATTTCAAAATGCTTTAACAGTGATTTCAAAATGCTCTAAAATAGAAAATTGCTGTTTTCACAGGGTAATTCCACTTTAGATCTACAGTATACAACCCCACAGTGATACCATATCAATATCAAGTCATTCTGATGTTGCTTTCCAAAATAAAGGCCTTTTTAAATTGTCCACAGTTGACCTAATTTTTAGTGATTTCAAAATGCTATAACAGTGATTTCAAAATGCTCTAAAATGGAAAATTGCTGTTTCCACAGGGTAATTCCACTTTAGTTCTTTAGTATACCACCCCACAGTGATACCATATCAATATCAAGTCATTCTTATGTTGCTTTCCAAAATAAAGGCCTTTTTAAATTGTCCACAATTGACCTAATTTTCAGTGATTTCAAAATGCTATAACAGTGATTAAAAATGCTCTAAAATGGAAAATTGCTGTTTACACAGGGTAATTCCACTTTAGATCTACAGTATACAACCCCACAGTGATATCATATAAATATCAAGTCATTCTGATGTTGCTTTCCAAAATAAAGGCCTTTTTAATTTGTCCACAATTGACCTAAATTTCAGTGATTTCAAAATGCTATAACAGTGATTCAAAATGCTCTAAAATGGAAAATTGCTGTTTCAACAGGGTAATTCCACTTTAGATCTACAGTATACCACCCCACAGTGATACCATATCAATA
The DNA here is from genome assembly GCF_043380555.1 of Nothobranchius furzeri. NCBI lineage: Eukaryota > Metazoa > Chordata > Actinopteri > Cyprinodontiformes > Nothobranchiidae > Nothobranchius > Nothobranchius furzeri. Next base: position 69,603,750 of record NC_091747.1, read on the forward strand.
TCAAGTCATTCTGATGTTGCTTTCCAAAATAAAGGCCTTTTTAAATTGTCCACAATTGACCTAATTATCAGTGATTTCAAAATGCTATAACAGTGATTTCAAAATGCTCTAAAATGGAAAATTGCTGTTTCCACAGGGTAATTCCACTTTAGATCTACAGTATACAACCCCACAGTGATACCATATCAATATCAAGTCATTCTGATGTTGCTTTCCAAAATAAAGGCCTTTTTAAATTGTCCACAATTGACCTAATTATCAGTGATTTCAAAATGCTATAACAGTGATTTCAAAAATGCTCTAAAATGGAAAATTGCGGTTTCCACAGGGTAATTCCACATTAGATCTATAGTATACAACCCCACAGTGATACCATATCAATATCAAGTCATTCTGATGTTGCTTTCCAAAATAAAGGCCTTTTTAAATTGTCCACAATTGACCTAATTTTCAGTGATTTCAAAATGCTATAACAGTGATTTCAAAAATGCTCTAAAATGGAAAATTGCGGTTTCCACAGGGTAATTCCACATTAGATCTATAGTATACAACCCCACAGTGATACCATATCAATATCAAGTCATTCTGATGTTGCTTTCCAAAATAAAGGCCTTTTTAAATTGTCCACAGTTGACCTAATTTTCAGTGATTTCAAAATGCTATAACAGTGATTTCAAAATGCTCTAAAATGGAAAATTGCTGTTTCCACAGGGTAATTCCACTTTAGTTCTACAGTATACCACCCCACAGTTATACCATATCAATATCAAGTCATTCTTATGTTGCTTTCCAAAATAAAGGCCTTTTTAAATTGTCCACAATTGACCTAATTTTCAGTGATTTCAAAATGCTATAACAGTGATTCAAAATGCTCTAAAATGGAAAATTGCTGTTTCCACAGGGTAATTCCACTTTAGATCTACAGTATACCACCCCACAGAGATATCATATAAATATCAAGTAATTTTGATGTTGCTTTCCAAAATAAAGGCCTTTTTAATTTGTCCACAATTGACCTAATTTTCAGTGATTTCAAAATGCTATAACAGTGATTTCAAAATGCTCTAAAATGGAGAATTGCTGTTTCCACAGGGTAATTCCACTTTAGATCTACAGTATACAACCCCACAGTGATACTATATCAATATCAAGTCATTCTGATGTTGCTTTCTAAAATAAAGGCCTTTTTAAATTGTCCACAGTTGACCTAATTTTTAGTGATTTCAAAATGCTATAACAGTGATTCAAAATGCTCTAAAATGGAAAATTGCTGTTTCCACAGGGTAATTCCACTTTAGATCTACAGTATACAACCCCACAGTGATATCATATAAATATCAAGTAATTTTTATGTTGCTTTCCAAAATAAAGGCCTTTTTAATTTGTCCACAATTGACCTAATTTTCAGTGATTTCAAAATGCTATAACAGTGATTTCAAAATGCTCTAAAATAGAAAATTGCTCTTTCAACAGGGTAATTCCACTTTAGATCTACAGTATACAACCCCACAGCGATACCATATAAATATCAAGTCATTCTGATGTTGCTTTCCAAAATAAAGGCCTTTTTAAATTGTCCACAATTGACCTAATTTTCAGTGATTTCAAAATGCTATAACAGTGATTTCAAAATGCTCTAAAATGGAAAATTGCTGTTTCAACAGGGTAATTCCACTTTAGATCTACAGTATACAACCCCACAGTGATACCATATCAATATCAAGTCATTCTGATGTTGCTTTCCAAAATAAAGGCCTTTTTAAATTGTCCACAGTTGACCTAATTTTCAGTGATTTCAAAATGCTATAACAGTGATTTCAAAATGCTCTAAAATGAAAAATTGTTTTTTCCACAGAGTATTTCCACTTTAGATCTACAGTATACAACCCCACAGTGATACCATATCAATATCAAGTCATTCTGATGTTGCTTTCCAAAATAAAGGCCTTTTTAAATTGTCCACAATTGACCTAATTTTCAGTGATTTCAAAATGCTCTAAAATGGAAAAGCAACATCAGAATGACTTGATATTGATATTGGGACGTAGATCGACCGGTAAATCGAGAGCCTGGCTTTCTGGCTCAGCTCCCTCTTCACCACGACAGATCGGCTCAGCGTCCGCATCACTGCAGACGCCGAACCAATCCACCTGTCGATCTCCCGATCCCTCCTACCCTCACTCGTGAACAAGACCCCGAGATACTTAAACTCCTCCACTTGAGGTAGGACCTCTCCCCCGACCCGGAGTTGGCAAGCCACCCTTTTCCGGTCGAGAACCATGGTCTCAGATCTGGAGGTGCTGATCCTCATCCCAGCCGCTTCACATTCGGCCGCAAACCTACCCAGCAAGAGCTGAAGGTCAGAGCTGGATGAAGCTGGAGGACCACATCATCCGCAAAAAGCAGAGACGAGATTCTCCTGCCACCAAACTCAACACACTCCACACCACGGCTGTGCCTAGAAATTCTGTCCATAAAGGTAATGAACAGAACCGGTGACAAAGGGCAGCCCTGGCGGAGTCCAACCCTCACCGGGAACAGGTCCAACTTACTACCGGCTATGCGGAGACCCCGTTTGGGTCCGAGATGTCAAGCAGTCAGTGACCCCACATGCACGTGTCTTGTAGGAAAACCTCGATGCGACCAAGTCAGTCCTAGGATGTCTCTCAAGTCACAAGAGATGGAGGAAATCGTTTGCATCTAGAACAGCTGTTTCTGAATAGCGGAAGGAACCGTTCTGCTGTGTCAGCTGTAGCGTTCAACGGGTTTTGACAGCTTGTCAAGAGATGCGGCGGTTAGTTTTCTCCGGTGGTCAGTCCGGAGTTCTGCTCAAAAACTAACTGAATCACTCCGAAAGTGATTCTGTTTTAATATTCCCATATTATGATTACATGGCCAATCAGGACAAAAGAGGTTAAGAGGTGTTAACAAGCAAACCTCAGAACACACGTCTTTTCCAGATACAAGAATGTTCTAGTTCTGTGGATAAAGAATGTTTATGTGCAGTGACGTTAACTTTAACTTATTTCTCATGAACACTGTGTATGAGTGTAGATAATGATTCACTTGTTAAACCAAACGTTACTGATCATAACATCAAAATGTTTCATTGTAATATTAAAATTCATTTCAACTTCATTGAATTAGGCACATATTAATCAAACATTAACATTATTATTCATGTAACATTTGTTCATTCAACCATATGTTTATTTAATGATTATTTAACTTATGAGTTGTAAAAGTTCATCTTTCATGAGAGAGAGAGAGCAATCCTGCAGTCTAATCAAAAGAAAGCTTTGTTTGGGAACATAGGCTGACATCTTGCGGCCCTGAAACGTCAACAAGGACTGCAGAATCTTCTGGCTTGTTGGAAGATAGAATGTAAAATCCACTTTAGAGAATGGAATTGTGTCTGCAGATGACCGGACATTGTGTAGGTCAGTAGCTGCGTTTTCATGTGCCTAATTTCCTCAATCCGATTGAAATCTTGGTTGATCGGAATTTCCGAATCTCTGTTCACATGGACACGAACTGAAATGATCCGATCATGCCGTGCGTACATATGCACCAAGCATTTAATCCGATTAAATAGGTTGAGCATGCGCAGAGTTGCCTTTCACGAAAGAAAAATTGTAAACAAACGCCATGAAACGAAAAGAAAAATGTAAAAACAGAAATAACTATTCTTCCTGCTTTCCTGATCCATTTATTCAATTTAATATTTTTATTTAGCTCATAGAAGTTACGTTTTCTTCAGTGAATAACTGCAGATATATGCTTTGCTGCATTTTATTGTTGATTAAAATAAGGGAGGGCTATGTCTGCCTCTTGATCAGCTGGTCCGCAGGTCTGAATTGACAGCTGTTGCGCTGCGCTGCGGCACAGAGCGGGAGTGGGGGGTGGGGGGGTAGCCTCATGTTTTATTACTGAGCTCTGTTGTGGCTTATTATTAATAACATGTGACGATCAGCTGAAACTGTTGAGAAAAATCTGTTCAAACAAAATAACAGAAGATGTTCAGAAAGTTTAGAAGCCTGTGTTCATCATTAACGAACCGCATCTCAGGTCATCTGCGTTTACGTGCTTTTAACGAACACGGACTTTACTGTCGTCCAGAGTATTTAACCGAGGACGTTTTCCTACCCAACATCAGCCTCCAATCAGGTCTGTAAAACCCAGATTATCCTGTGTTCTTTACAAGCGTGTCTCCATCACCTGCTGCAGAAGCTGCTGTGTTCAAAGCTGACATCAGAAACGGGGATCCGTGCGCTGCAACCCCCACGATAAACCTGCGTATTTCCAGTAAAGATTTGAACATCTTTGTCGAATGATTTATGCAATAATCAGATTTTTATTTTACTTCCACAAAATGCAAGTTCTGAATTAAATATTACTGAAACGGGACGGCTTGTTGTCGGATTTAAAAGCCGCCGCTTGTTAATTACACCGTCATTTTTGAAGTCAGGCAGTCCAAATGACAGCGGAGAGGCCCGCTGGCTGTTGCACACATGCGCAGTGGGCATTGTTTTACCCCAACAATCCGAATGGCTGTGCACATGCACGTCAATCGGAATGAAGAACGGAATAAACCACCTCTCTCAATCGGATTGAAATTTCAATCCGATCGGGCCGAATCGGATCAGAATATTCTGATTGACATGTTTACATGCAGAATTTTCAATCTGAATGGGCTTTCAATCCGATTAAATATGCGCATGTAAACGTGGCTACTATGTGGGTGAAAATTGACCCTTTCTGGACGTTACATCGTCATGAGTCAAGATCAGCGAGTTCATGAATGCTAATTCACAGCGTGACGTAGATCTGTCAGGCTTTTCTAATCCTAGAGTTTCACTGTCTATTTTCTATCAGAAGCTAATGCAGGAGGTAAGTGTAGGAGACTACACCTTCAACAGAACCAGAGTTTAGTTCTAGCTTTTCCCTACTGGAGGGGGTCAATGCCCCCTTCTCGCTCATTTGAGGTCAATTTAAAACTAAACTTGCTGTAGCTAGTGGAGTGTGTACAGTAACGCAGTGTGTAGCTCAGAGAGATTACTGTTTCAGCCTTGGAAATTGGTTGTTTTCAGCTCTGCATGATGATTGACAGCATGTCAGGATGATCTGCAGAGCTTGGAAAAGGACCACCACTGCAACACTGACTCTTTGCATCAATGAAATGAAAATATAAACTCCCTACTTGGACCTTATTCACACTGACAGAGTCATCAGGTCTTACAGACTTGTGTGTCTGCTTTAAAGTCTCAGATCTGGCCAGAAAATGTTTTTTTAAAAAGTAATTTTATTTTACTCACATGTATCTGAGCTCTGATTCCCTCCTGACCAGGATGTCCCTGATCCTCTCAATCTTGAAGAGCTCCCCCTCAATGTCGTCCACAGTGATGGTGGAGTCAGCCATGGACACAACATCATCTTCTAACAGGGAGGAAGGAAGAAAAGGACCTGTATAACTGTTGATGCTGGAAAACAGCCCTGAGTCTTATGGTTGTTGAAGGAGTTTTGACTCGGTCCTCATGCTGGAGGCATGAGAAGAATAAAGTGTTTGAGACAAATCTCCAGCAGCTCAGTAGAACAATGACCAAACAGGAAGCTGCATTTTAAACAGCTGCAGCAGGTGGGGCTCAAAATGACTGCTGGAGCAGAGTGACAGACAAATGATGGCGTGGAAGAGGCTGGCACCACACACACACTCACACACACACACACAAGCACACGCACACACACAAGCACACGCACACATAAACATACACACACACAAACATACACACACACACACTCACACACGCGCGCGCACACACACAAACATACACACACACACACACACTCACACACACACACACACACACACACACACACACGCGCACACACACACAAGCACACGCACACACAAACATACACACACACAAACATACACACACACACAGACACACAAACATACACACACAGACACACAAACATACACACACAGAGACACACAAACATACACACACACACACTCACACACGCGCGCGCACACACAAGCACACGCACACACAAACATACACACACACAAACACACACACACACACACACACACGCGCGCACACACACACAAGCACACGCACACACACTCACACACACACACACTCACACACACACACAAGCACACGCACACACACTCACACACACACACACTCACACACACAAGCACACGCACACACACAAGCACACGCACACATAAACATACACACACACACAAACATACACACACACACACTCACACACGCGCGCGCACACACACAAACATACACACACACAAACATACACACACACACTCACACACACACACACACACACACACACACACACACACGCGCGCACACACACACAAGCACACGCACACACAAACATACACACACACAAACATACACACACTCACACACACACGCGCGCACACACACACAAGCACACGCACACACAAACATACACACACACAAACATACACACACTCACACACACACGCGCGCACACACACAAGCACACGCACACATAAACATACACACACAAACATACACACACAGACACACAAACATACACACACACACACTCACACACGCGCGCGCACACACAAGCACACGCACACACAAACATACACACACACAAACATACACACACACACTCACACACACACACACACACGCGCGCACACACACACAAGCACACGCACACACACTCACACACACACACACACTCACACACACACACAAGCACACGCACACACACTCACACACACACACACACACTCACACACACAAGCACACGCACACACACAAGCACACGCACACATAAACATACACACACACAAACATACACACACACACACTCACACACGCGCGCGCACACACACAAACATACACACACACAAACATACACACACACACTCACACACACACACACACACACACACACACACACACACACACACACACACACACACACGCGCACACACACACAAGCACACGCACACACAAACATACACACACACAAACATACACACACTCACACACACACGCGCGCACACACACACAAGCACACGCACACACAAACATACACACACACAAACATACACACACTCACACACACACGCGCGCACACACACAAGCACACGCACACATAAACATACACACACAAACATACACACACACAGACACACAAACATACACGTGCGTGCATCCACACACACACAGACACACACACACACACACACAGGCACACACACACAACTGTGACGTGTTGCAAAGATGCAGCAGCTCTACCTGAAACAGATCCTGTCACACACAAAGACATCCTGACTCCCTGTGGAAAATCCTGCCGTTGTGTCCTTGGGCAGGGCACTTCACCCTCCTTTGCTGCTGCTGGTGGTTGGAGGGATCGGTGGTGCCTGTGTACAGCAGGCGCGCCTCTGCTCATCACTACCAGTGTGTGCGTGAATGAATGATTTACTGTTGTATAAAGCACTTTGGAGTCCTCAGAGAGGCGCTATAATTCTCTCCATCCTCATCAGGGTCTCGGGGAGCTGGTGTTTAACTCAAGAGGTCATCAAGCGAGATCAGGGGGCATCCTGGACATGTCTCCAGTCCATCACAGGGACAAACGTGCATCCATACAGTCACTCACTCACATCTATGGACAGTTTGAAGTCCTAGAATAACCGGACATGCATGTTTTTGGTCTGCGGGATGAAGCTGGAGAACGGGGAGAAAACCCACGCATCACGGGGAGAACATTCTAGCTCCACAGAGAAAGGACACAACAGCACTGTCCTAAAGGTTCTGGACTTGACTGAGATCTGATGAGGTCGTTGGAGTCCAGTGAACTTATGGTGATGTTCTAGAAACCAGTTAGAGATTAGCTGAGCTTTGTGAGATGGTGCATGATCCTGCTGGAAGTAGCCGTCAGAAGATGGGTCCACGTGGTCATAAAGGGATGGTCATGGTCAGCAACAATACTCAGGTAGGCTGTGGTGGTTAAACCAGGCTCAGGTAGGACTGAAGGTCTGAAGCACTGATACAAGGCAGGATGGATCCATGTTTTCATGTTGGTGGCACCAAATTCTGACCCACCCATCTGAATGTTGCAGATGAAATCCAGACTCATCACACCAGGAAAGGTTTTCCACTTCTGGTGATCCTGTGTGAGTTGTTGCCTCGGTTTCCTGTTCTGAGGAGACAAGAGAGACACCTGGTGTGGTTTCTGCTGCTGGAGTCCATCTAAGCAGCTGTTGTTCTTCTGCAGACCTTGGTGGGAACCAGTGGTTATTAAAGCTATGGCGCTGTTCTATCATCTAGAACCAGCCTGACCAGTCTCTGACTTCCAACAGGACATGCTGCTTACTGGACATTGATCTTTTTCGGACCACTCTCCCATGAATGCAGCACCATCAGCAGCCCACAGCTCCTCAGAGATTGGTCGAGTTTTCTTTATCCGGCACTCGCAGAGAACAGACGCTTCTGCTTCTGCTCCCTTATCTTTTCTTCCCGAGGCTCTTTGTCCTGTCTGCCTACAGAGCGCTTCTCTGCATTTCTTCATTATCTCTGCCTGACCCAAACAAAGTCTTGTTATCCAAATCTGACGCCAAGGCAGCCTTGAGCTGCTAACAACGACCCCCACGAAGGAAGGAATGCAGATAGATGCTGTGGAAACCCGTCCTACCCCCCCCCCCCTCCCCACCCCCGCGCCTTCAGATTGTGGACTTCTGCCTAGCGAGGTCATCAACCTGCAGGAAACTCAAATGTGCTCTGCGTTCCTCCAAGATCTCCCTCCCTCCTGTGGATACAGCTGGGTGAGCGCCACACAGGGCTGCTCGCCCTGGGGAAACAGGATCCCAGCCATAACCCCCCCACCCCCCCACCCCCCCCCACCTTCATATCGGAGTCTCATGTTGTGAACTATGATGTTCGTGCTTGTATGTTTGAGGTTTTATTTTATTTTTTTTTTTTGCATAGTAAAGCTACGCCCTGCCGGGAATAACTCTGGTATGCCTTTTTTTCCCCTCCCCCAACTTATCCTCATGTAATTCCCTTTTCATCTTTTAAGGTAGCGCAACTCGTGTTGCGAATGACCACAGTCACCAATTCTTGTCATGTGTCTTGCCCATGTATGTCTGATCTCTGAATTGTGTGTACTGACACTCAATTTCATTTCTCTGCATGGACGTAATTTTTTTTGGGGGGGGGGGGGGGGGGTGGGGGGGACATGTCCCCCCACTTTTTCCAAAGTCAAGTTTTGACCCCTGCACTTTTTACCATCCAAAAACAATATTACGCTATATTAAATTGACACTGGTTGAGCTCTAGGACCAAGTGGAAAACAACCGTTTGTGTTGAAGCCTGTTTCCCATTAGAACATACTGTAAAGATACCCCCTCCCCCTCCATGCCCCCCCCCCCCCACTTCTAAAGTGAAAATTACATCCATGTTTCTCTGTATGTCTTGCACATGTGGTAGAATTGACAATAAAACTGACTTTGACTTTGCACTCAAAGTCAAAGTCAAAGAAATTATTTTCCAAAATGGCAAACCCCAGAGGTGTTCCTTTGTTTTTTATCTGAATGGATTTACGCAAAAATCCCTCCAGGATGAACCAAACCAACTCGACACAGTCAGATTTAACTTTACAAACACAAACTCCTGATGTCCGTGTAAAACAGGAATCAGACTCTGGCTGAACCCATGCTGTCTGGTGCATGATGCGCGTGTCGTCAGAAGGACCATTTGATGCAACATCACATCTGTTCTTAGGTTCTTGCACACGTTCCTTTCCTGAGACTCTTCTGCTGGTGGCGACAACCCGTTCTGCTGCAGAGGCTCCGGAGAACACTGAGCTGTTATGACTCATCACTACACCTATCTGCTGCTGCTTTTACACCCGTTTCCTCTCCTCCCCTCGCTCCACGGGTCTGCCGACTTTTTCTAAAACCCTGAAAACACGAATGGCACAGCCAGCTCGCTTTTATCAAACTTCAAATCCCAAAAATGCACCAGAGGAGGAAAAAAAGACACATTTATATATGAAAAGAAAAACAGTTTACAACTGGTGGGAACAAACAATTACTCAAACTTCTGCTGTATGGAGACACAATTACCTTCAGTAATGTCAAAGGATGGAGATGAACTCATTAAAATAGTTGTTTTATTTTAAAAAGATTTAAGATTTCTGCTAAATCAAACCTGATCTAGCTTCAGCTTGTTTAGCGATTTGATGTTTGACTAAACAAAACA